>NW_024582810.1:410893-474544 GCF_018398535.1 Haplochromis burtoni
TGTGTGTGTGTGTGTGTGTGTGTGTGTGTGTGTGTGTGTGTGTGTGTGTGACGTATAGAGAGAAGCTAGTCCATTGGAAATAAATGTTGAACGATGATATCTGTAAATGACTTTGCCTGTTATATAGCGACCAATCCAGTCAGTCTGTGAGGACCTGAGGTTAATGGGCTCTTTGGTTTTACACTCATAGATACTACAGCACCTATGTTATGTTATGTTATGTTACTTTAGTGAGGCTGAATCTCTTTCAGGCTTCTGTCAGCCTAACTGAAGAAAACTGAGTGAGTCCTTGGGCCAAAAATGGTCCCTAGGTGAATGTTCAAACAAGTATATGGGAATCCCGAGCATAAATTTAGATACACGTGTGTTCCCTGGACCTCTGGCTGTAGTTGCTGTCCATGGTGCTGATCATATAATATTAATAATATATTATTTTCAGCCTTACACACTGTTCTCTCAAAAATCTCAAAAATAAATCTCGTTGTATAGAAGTCATCAGAAACGAGCCCTAGTTCTCTCTTGATTTGTGATTTATGCGGAGACTGAGTTGATGCACCATATGAGCAGCATTGGTTTGCCTCACTCATAATGTCTGATATAAAAGAATTAAGGCTGCAAAGATTTTATTGTGTAACTTAAATAGAATTAAATGACTCATTAGGGGCTGAATAAAGAATACAAGGTGACTAGTTTAATGAATCAAAGGGTTTTTTTCTAGTACTTTCTCATTCACTGCCTGTGTATTCCCTATAACCCTTATTCCTTTCCACCACTGAGGTCCTCGTGACAGGGCCAAGTAATATCTGATCTGAATTTAAAAACAACCTGCTGCCGCTGCCAAAAGTGACATATTCACTTAAAGGAGCAAATCTGGTGGAGTCTTAGAGGAAATTTTTCTCTAACAGGTTGATTAATATCGGTCTCAGTGAATTTACCATTTTGATTATGTAGGAGTAAAAATGTCAGTTTCTATTTGCATTTCAAACCAGATTCTGTCCTTGGGATGGGAACACAGAGATTTACTGCATTTTAAAATCTCCCAAGTGTTATTTGAACAGCTCAAGGTTATTCAGTTTGACCTCACAGCTGTGGAGCCACTTTGGCTGAATTTGGGTGTGATTTTAAGCAGAAATGTAAAAAAATAAAAATAAAATTGGCTTCTGGAAAAGTACCGCATTCTGTGTAACTGTAAGCACATGTAATAATTTGAAGAGCAGTGCCATATGTCTATGTATTAGCACAATCTTGGATTATTCCTAATGACACATTGATCCATGTCCATCAGGGAATTGGATTTGTAGATAGATGATGTTTTCAGGTTCTTTCTTACCAATGCTTTACCAGTTTTTTAACTCTAAACCTGTGTCAGCTTTGACAATTACATTCATACTCTTCTGCACCACCCAAGCAAATGTGCTCTGTCTCTGAGGGTGGCAAACGTGATGCCAACAGGTACTTTTCATGGATGTTGTGTTTGTCAAAGCTGAGGAAAGGAGAAAACTCATCAAGAGCACCTTTTTGTCTCTGTGTGCCAGTGAAAACAAACAATTTTCAATCAAAATGAGGCACTTTAGGCTTCCATGTCTCAGCAGGGCCAGATTCATTACAACTCCAGCACAAGACTTCTTACAGAGACTCTAACCGTTCACACCGAGAGCTGCTGAATCTTCTGTCTGCGCATTCTTAAACAAGTGCTCATTTTTGACAGAATTACTGAGCGAGCACAAAGCAAAGAGGAAAGGTAATCAGTTTGCAAATCAAGATGCACGGCCTGGCATGAATCAATGTGTGAGAGCAGAGCGAGTTCAAAGAGCAGCAAGGGAAACACTTAAACTGGTGTCCATCCACGAGAGCACGCTACAGATAAAGTTTCCCATTTATTAGAGGAAACTTCAGTATACTCAGAGGTACACACTCTCTCTGCATACTTCCACCAGTATGCTTAGTGGAAATGCAATGTGCACTACCATAGGACACTCTATAAAGTAACAGACTACTCTTTAATGGCTGTAACCTTGTAATGCATTGAGTTACATCCAGGTCACCACTAATCTAGGTACTGTTAGGGGTGGGTTTGGTTTAAGGAACATGCAAATTAAATTTTTCATGAAAATTGCTCAGGGTAAGGCTTAAAATTGGTATCATCACTGGACACAAGCTCGATCTTAGAGGGTTACAGGGTTACATACAGGCAAAAACGGGGTTACCTGATCTTAGCCCTAAACGTGTCATCAGTGACTTGGTGGATGTAAAGAGGTTACATGTAACAATAATCAGAATTCATTGTTTACTCTGTTCACCTCTTTAAAACTATTATTATTGTACAGAAATGTGGTCTAAGCAGCTTGAAAGAAAGTGACTGGACTTCATTAGATAAATGCTTTTGCAAATTTCTAGTTTCAAAGCAGATTTTTTTTAATCACGTGACACACTTTTATGAGGCCATTTGCAGGATTTCGACTTGTTTTAAGACTATCATCATTCCCTTAGCACAGACATTAGACACCGCTGTCTTACCAGAGACTTTCAAACAAGCCAACAAACCTCCTACATCTGGTTGTTTTTTCCCAGAATTCTCTGGGATGTTAAATTGTGACACCATGTTAGCATTAGACTATTTCTGGCTGTTCATCATACAGATGAAGCCATTAGACTTTTCTGTCACAGAACTGTTTCCTGACAGTTTTTTAAACGATTTTTTTTAAGTTGCTGGGCTCCACACAAGTGATAGATTTCCCCTTCTTTATTACCCTCTTCACAATCAGTCAGGGCCTTTAATGTGTCGTGTTTTCATAATCTCAGGATCTACCGTGTACGTGTCTTTGAAATCATGTCTCTGACTGAGAGGGTTGTACAATTTAAAGCACTTTGAGACGACTGTTGCTGTTAGGACATTGGTGCTATATAAATAAAACGGAAATGAAACTTTTATTTTTAAATCACTAATATAATAAATTAGCATTTGTTTCATAACTCCCTTGTTGTCTTTTATATGTTCAAGAAATAATGTGTGGCTGTCACAAACCTGAATTTGATCAGCACATTATCTGAGAGCTACTGGTATAACGCTGTGAGGTAAAAATGTAAAACACTTTAAAAAAAACTTAGAAAAGATAAAAAAGATAAAAAGATAAAAACTACATTACATTTATTGGGTTCAGAGATCTCATCGTTCTCATTTTACTAAATCACATTTACTATATTCATGTACACTAAAGTATTCAGTTTTACATTACTCAAGGTTAATGTCACGGCCAGGCGGATCAGCTGCAGGCTGATCAGCTCTCTCTCTCTCACCGGGGCGGAACTCATTGTGGGTTCACGCCCTCGGCCCACGCCCTCGACAGATGAGACACCTGGGTCTCATTAAGACGATCAGCATTTAAATCAGGAGGCGACTGCTGTTCATCGCTGGATCGTTGTCTACCACGCGTTAGTGAAGTCAAGCTGCAGCAAGTTTAGTTAAGAGTGTTTTCCTCTGTGCGTCGTTCTTAACCCTGTCTCCCTGTCTACAGAGCTTCCTGGATTTTTCCCCGTGTGATTCCCGTGTGGCAGTGTCGGAGTGTGAGCCTGTGATCGTGTGTGTGGATGATCTGAAGAATGCGTGCTTTCCCCCTGGACTTCCCTGGAGACCCCTTCTTCCCTCACTCAGCTGTATATAGCACCCCCCGCACCTTCTTGTATATACACCTGGTGAATTGTAAATAAATCCTTCTTGTGAGCATCAGAACCGGAGTCCTGCGCTTGAGTCCTCCTCCAAACCGTAACAGTGAAACTGAAAAGCCTTTAGAGATGTTTTAATGGGTAACTGGGGGACCAAAGACTCACTATTTAAATAGTGCATCTTTGATCAAAACGCAACTGAAATTTCCTTTATGGACTGAATGACAATGAAATGATTTCTGAACACAAAAGTTAAAAAAAAACAGAGAGAAGAGAAGGTCAAATATCCAGGGAACAGACAAAAAATTATATTAACAATTGTTTAAAAAAATTACATTTTTAAAATAGCTTTGTTTAATGTTAACTTTACAAATCAAACTGGAAGAAGTGGGAACTCTGTGACTCAGATTGGATTGGTTTGGGTGTTTTAAACTGGTGATCTGCATTTTCACCACAGAAAGGTTTCTCAGAATCCACAACACATCCACCCTTAAAGCCAGATGGCACTACAACAGCAGATGACCACTCTGGATTCCACTCTGGGTGTCCTGTCAGCCAAGAACACAACTCTGAGACTTCAGTGGGCACAGGCTCACCAGAACTAGACAGTTTAAGATTGAAAAAATGTGGTCTGGTCTGCAGATGGCCAGTCCAAAATTTGGCATTTGCAGCATGAATACATGGATTCAACCTGCCCTGTGTCAACAGTCCAGGCTGCTGCTGTTGGTGTTGTAAATTGTGTAGGGAATGTCGTCTTTCCAATCAATTATGTTTATCACGCCATAACTGAGTATATCTGCTGACCACGTGTGTCCAAAATAAATTGTGTCACAAAGCAAAGTTTGTTTCATAAATATTGAAACTGGTGTAGTGGACTTCAGTGACTTTCACAGTTACCAGATCCTGAATCCTGTAAGACCTTGAGGCTGTTCAAGAGCAGTGTGCTAGCATAAATGTCATAGGATCTCAGAAGAACGTGTCCAAAATCTTGTTGCCATTTATGGTTTTGCATGTGGATAGTTGACACTAGATAAACCGAATCTGGCACTACGGTAGTCCCCTTTTTATTGCTTTTGTAGAAGAGTAGAAGAGTGACCTCTTATAAATTAGAGGATAAGTCGGCTAATGCTAGCTAGCTTGGTTAACAAGCTGCATTCATAAAGTACACATATCTGGTAATTAGTGCTACGTAACATTCAGTTTTCATGGTAAATGGCCTGTATTTGTATAGCGCTTTATTAGTCCCTAAGGCCCCCAAAGCGCTTTACACATCCAGCCATCCACCCATTCACACACAGGTGATGGTAAGCTACATTGTAGCCACAGCCACCCTGGGGCTGCCGGACACTGGCGCCACCGGGCCCTCTGACCACCACCAGTAGGCAACGGGTGAAGTGTCTTGCCCAAGGACAAGACGACTGAGACTGTCCAAGCCGGGGCTCGAACCGGCAACCTTCCAATTAGAATGCGAACTCCCAACTCTTGATCCACGATCGCCACTGTACTAGACTTTTTCAATGGTCTCTTAGTACAAAACCCATTGTCTTCTCTTCTAATTTACCATATGAGGTGAATCGTCCAGGTTTTCAATGTGCCCCGCATGTTAGGTCAATGCTTTCTGTTCAATCTGATGGTAGCTGTTTTCTAATGAAGACCTAATAAAATGTTAAATTACCATGGAAATCAGCATGACTGCACAACAAGTCATGTTTTAATGCACAAAATCAGTTAAAATACTGCATAAGGCTCAAACAATACAAAACTGTCTAGTAGTCAAGTTCAGTGCCAAAAAGACTATGTTGATATCCATTCAAGGCCCTAACAATGGAAACTTTAATACAACTTAAGACGGTGAATTAATTTAAATTATTTTTTTTTTTAAATTGCCCTCTTTTCAGTTGTTATCAAGAGGAAATGCAGCAAAGTGCATTTATGTTATATTCATGCTTTTTGCTATAAGGTCAAGCGTTTTAACAGTGAAGTCCAGGGTTATTCACTCACTGTGGTGCCGATCTGTATGGGTCATTAGAGAAATTCCAGCTTTTGGCACGAACATATTGCCCCCCTTGATGTTACTACAATTTTGAGCACTCAAATCCTTTTCAGACTGATTGTTCTCTGTTGATTGTTCTCTGCTGTCCGAACACAGAAGTGAAAGACAGCTGAGCTTACATGGGATTTCTTCCTCAGATGCAGCTCACAGCAGGAAGACTGACTTCCAGCTGGTTGCCATGGCAGCAGTTTAACAGGCAACAGTGGTGGTCATCATGACGGGATGACACAGTGGATATTTATAAAGTCTAATTAGCTCAGCGTGGCTCTCGCCGTCCAACAGCCCTGACCTAAATCCTGTCAGATCAGTGAAGTCATGTTCCATGCTGAGAGATGCAGCCGGGTCGAAACCTCCGAGGCTGACATCACCTGCCCTTCCCTGCCGGAGCTGTCCGTCCGGACGAACAGGTGAAGCCAGCGTGAAGGTAATCACCTCAGACAAACAAGCAGGAGGGAGGACACTGACAAACTGACATTGTAGTAAGGAAAAACCAGACCAGACTGAGAGAGAGCAGTGCAAGGTTAAAGGTCAAACAAGCCGCTGTGTGTAGAAACTATCTGCAGCGCAGAGAATGAGTGTCTAGGCATCATATCGTCTTAAAGGACAGACTAGAAGGACAGACTGTGCTAAAAGTAAAGAATCAGAATAACCTTCAGTTCTTAAATCACCTCAAAGAAGTAGAATTTTATATAACAAAAATTCCCAAACAACAGACACACAGATGGCAGGAATAAAGACGGCAAACAAGAACGAAACAGGCGCTGATCCGACTGGTGAAAAGGAACTGGGAATCTCTCAACATTCATCACAAACATCCAAACAATCTGCAGCATTAACAGATGGTAAAAACGAACAGATGTCTGCAACTGATCACCTCCTGCATTTTACTTTCATTTGTCTTATGGACGAGCTGAAGAAGATATTCCTCTACAAGAGCGACATTTTATAATCAGCTCTGAAATTTCAGCTCAAAGAGAGCCTGATGGGTATAAAACATGAGGCAGGTTAGTTCCCTTCGGGGTCAGCCCTAGGGAAAAGTCACACAAAGTCCTTTTTCTTTCCCCCACTGCGACTTGATTGAGTTCAAATCCTGGATTACAAAGCTTAAGAGACAAAGGACGGGTCAGGATGATTTGATTTGTTGGCCTCTGCGGACGCATTAAAAACCTGCGATCAGGCAGAAAGAAATGAGCAGTGGCGGTGCGCTGGACAGACTGAGAAGGATTACATGGCCTGAACATACGTGACCAAAGAGCCAGCAGTGCTTTAATCTGTAGAATAATGGATATGGAGGGGAAAGGAGGGGTTATAAAAGAATTAGAGACAGAAGAGAATGATATGTATCGGAATTTTATAGAACTGCTCGCTAAAATCTACAGCAGACATAAATAATGTACACTGGATATGATGGCATTTATGGTGGCTGGTGGTTAGTCTTCAGAAACTTCCTTGTCTGTTCAGGATGAAGTCAAATCCCCAAAAAGTACCAAACACCTCCTGCAGACTTTTGTAATTCCCACACATTCTCATAAGCTTGATTACATGTCCAGAGTCTTGGAGACAATGCACCTTTGAATTTAAGATATTTTATATGTTTTGCTGTATTTAAAATGCTGTAAGATTTCATAATATTACTAATGAAGTAGGTAGGGTAAGACTGTTTGACTTTTCTCCAAAGAAACCCCAAAGTGTGTCTTGGACTCCTTCCGCTGTACATATTGTGCGACAGATGTAGAACATAAGACAATAACAGGTTGGTGGAAAGTTTGTGTCCTGGCCCAGGGTCAAGATTTTCTGTCTAACCCCATCATTACCAAATAATGTTGTTTTGTCAAACCTTCTGGCATGTGAGTAACCTGCAAGGTGTTTTTCATCACAAGGTCCAGAAAACCAGTTCATGGTATCGATGAGACCAGGGCATTTACTCTCAACTTAGAGGTCAATGTTGCAAACATGCACATTTTTATCCAAACCAAAGTGTTTCAAAGGTCCAAAAAGAAGGTAGCTGATAAACCTGGGTCAGCAGACAATATAGATGTAGTCTGTACAATAAATCAAGAAAAGACATACAGTGAGATGTAAGGTCTGACACCACGGGATGAGAACACCATATGCTAATTTTAGGCTCATTCACGGTGTTTTGTAATACGATCTGTTTGTCAATTATCACGAGCTCTTAAAGGAAATTGTAAGATGCTAATCCATGTTTTCCCAACCTTATACCTCTCACAAAAGTTTAGCCGAATTTCCTCTTCTAAAAGGTCTCACTTGATTTTCTTGTGTTTGTAGGCAGAATTACTCCAAAAGTCATACACTGAATTACATGAAAATGTTACCAGAGATGAGGCTTTTGGAGTTCATCTGGATCAAAAAATGTTTGGAAGGATTATTTATCAGTTGGAGACATAGAAAGAACTGGAGATATGTTCTGACTATTGTCTAGAAAAGAAACGCAAAGAAACAAAACGTACCACTGAAACAAAAGCATCTACTGAAGGAAGAAAGCATTGAGGCAAGTAAGAAAATAAGTAAAAAGGCAAGTAAAAAATGTAGCTTCTAGGTCTCTACCTATGTCCTGGATACGAAACCTTTAGTATGACCATATGTTATCCGTGTAGATGCTGACACACTTTTCAACTTAAAGACTTTAAGTTAAACTTTAACCTCACTTACTTACTGTTTTGTTTATTGCCTATTAGTTTGTTTCAAGCGTTATTCATCCCTCGGCTCCCTCCAACTCCCCATGATACTTCAAATTAAATTGAAGCTATTTTTATGCTAAAAACACTTTCCAGGACACTGTGCTTTCATCCAGCAAGCCACAAAGAGACAACTCAAAAATATCTGAGAGCCAGGGGCACTTCTGGCAGTTTGTCCGTTCTGACAGTGTTCTGGTCTTGGCTGCACTGGCAGACATATTGACACGCTTAAATCCTCCCTCTGTATTAGTGAAGACTTCCCTCTCTACAGGAGCCCCGTGACCCCGCCCCCTCTATCGCTCCGCTCTTTCTTTCATGTCTTTCAGTCTCTTTAGGCAAGCGGCGGCGGGGCCGGCCGGCGGCTCAGTGGGGGAGTTTGGCAGCTTGTTAAATGTTTTCTAAAACACCCACAGTAATTCACAGAGCCGGTAATTAATCAGGAGAGGAACCCCGCAGGCCACAACCAGGAGGGTGTGTGTGTGTGTTTGCTATCCTTCTTCTTTTTTTTTTAACAGAGAGACTTAATGATTCTACAGCAAAGAGAGACAATCACCGCAGACCACAGAGACTAAACCAATCTCAGTTTTGCTGCTACGAATTCGTTTTTGTGTGTGCGTGTGCAGTTAGTGGTTTAGCCATGTTTGTGTGCCCGTGTGCATGTGACTGCAGTGAATCTGTAGCTGCATTAACAGTGTTTCAATTTACACCACAATGCTCTCCTTTTAAATGCAAGCACGTAACGCTTCAGTCGCACCTTCAGGACTCACTCACTTCTGCTCGCAGCAATGATTGCCTGAACAGTCCAGCTATTTTAGGTAACTTGTGTTTCATAATTTAACTGATTTTTATTGCCAATACCACAGACTGTTGCTCTTAACAGCCTATGGAGTATCTTCTATGAGAAGAACATCAGTTGAATTTTCCTCTGGGTCAACAGTTAGCAACGCAGCTAACGTCGTGGCTCAGTCACACTAAAGGTAGAACAGAAACCTCCACGTGACTAGAAAAAACAATTGGTCATTGACTGATGACTTCAATTAATTTTTTTGCTGTCTGAGACCAAATAGAAGTAGCTGTGACCAACTGGACACGCAGAGGTGTCTAGGTGGATCTTTTCATTACAAGATGATGTACAGATTTCTAGGCGGGAGGCAACCTGTCTCCAAACAATCACAGTCTGACTCGGACCGACTGTAGTCACTATCAGATTGGTTTGCAAATAATTGCAATTCAATTTAATTCAGTTTACAGCAGTTGCCTCGAGGCACGTTGTAAATGCAGACAGATTGCCAGCAAGCTGCAATCATTTAATGTCAGCCTGCGTTGATGAGCTCAGCTCGTGTCTTTGAAGTAGCGGTCTGACTCAAATGAATGCCAGCTGAATGTATACTTGTTATATTCCTCTAAAAAAAGGTACACAAAGTCATTCTGGGTCATTGTGCTTCTCTGCAGCAACTATTTCACTATTTGTGGAGGAATTTCTGAATTTGTTTCACATTTACAAGAATTTAGTTTTGACTCGAAATGTAAGCACTTCATGCTAATTTCTGTTTAATCGGATTTTCTTTGTATGAAGATTTGTAAGAAATGGCAATTAGTGGGTTTTGCCAATTTATCATAGTTAAATAATGACAACGAATTAATGAATGGTATCAAGATAACAATTATATGCAATAGCAGACTGTTAGCACACTAACTGCTTTGAAGACATCAAACAGGTCCCCCTGGTGGTCCTCCTTGGGTCCTCGTATTCTGGGGCCTGAATCTCCTCCATACCTGCTTCATGCCCTTGGGGGCGGGGCTATGGCTCCCCACACTCCCTAGCAGATCGTTACATGGAGAAACCTTTTGAATACAAGCGTGCTGATCCACACAGGTGTGCACACAGGTGTACACACGGGTGTTCACAGACACAAACTACACCTTTCTTGGCTGCTGCCTCAAAGCACATTGTGCGCTCTCGATCTTGCGTACTGCACAATAACATGTAATATTTAGTATCTACCGTTAGCTAGTTTATTGTGATGATGTTGTATTTATTATGTTGCTCTTTCTTGTTTGTTTTCTCTTCTGTTTTCTCTTATCTCCATACAGGTGATCCAGGTGTTTTGTTTGTTTTTCTTTTTTTTTCTTCCCCCCTTTCTCGCCATCTCTTCCCCCCTGTATTTTTCTTTCTCTCCCTCTCTTTCTTTCATTCTTTCTCCCTGTCCTATCCCCCAGTCATGTCTGTAACAACCGAAAATCAAATAAAATAAATACATAATTATAATAAAGGTCTATCAAATGGACCAATATGGCAAGGCCATGATGATCCAATTGGTAAAGTAAATCTGCTTGGCATCTTTCTTGGCCTTCAGACAACAATTCTGATGACTAAAGATCCAAACGGGACAGGCAAAAAAAAAAAAAAAGAAAAGAAAAGAAAACAGGCAACCAAGCATAAGAAGAAAAGAAAAAAAAAGAAAAAACAGAAGAAGACATCAAACAGGAACAATTTCGAAGGCAACGAGATTGCTTGAAGTTCACTGTGTACAGCTGGTTATGCTGGGGGATCATATATTTTGTCTGTGTTAGCAAGTAAGCTAATGTTATTCAGCTGATTTAGTGAAGCCTGACTCATCAAACAAGGCAGCATTCAACAGTCACCATAAGAACGGCATTCGATTCTTGGAGGGATCGTTTGATTATTTTTAGTCAAATCTAACGCAAAGCTAATATCTGCTATTTTTTTCAGTCTTATTGAGTTCATTCTATTTTGCACTCATTTTACTGAAAATGAGTTTATATTTCAAAAACAGATTACATCATAAATACTGTAACAGCACTGGAATCCCATATATAATATTAAAATAATACAACAATACCCTGCAATTAAAAACAACCATTAAAAGCTATGAAAGCAAGAAGAACCTCTCATGATAACACTATAAAATCTTTACAATAACAAAATAAACATTTCTCCTCTGACCTGTAAGATGCTTTTGTCTTGTTTTTTTCTATTAACATCCTCCTGAAATATTAGCTGGCTGTGCTGACAGCAGCACCGTGAATATGACTGATAGCTGCAGCGCTGGCTTTGTTTCTCACAGCTTTCATTAAGCTGCTAACAGGAAGTGGCTAATGAGCCGGGCTGCACTCATTATTATGGAAAACAACACACACATTCGTTATCCTAATCATCTAATCATGGTCACTGCCCTGTGGAGTCAGAATACACACATCTCCATACTTCACCTAGCTGTGGATATTCATCAGCATCTAACTGCCTCCATTTAGCAAAAAAACAAAGTGTAATGGGGCATATTAGCACAACATATTTCTTAGTTTAATGCCAATGTAGGAGAGACACTGGGGAAGTGAGTCGCTCACATGTCCGGGAAACTTTGTCATTAATATGTAGGGTTTTTATGACTTCTTATATTTTAAACTTAAAGAGGAAGCACCAATAAACACTCTTGAACTGTTTACTTTGTCCTCAGAGGACTTTTGAACTCAGTAAAATGTTTTAGAGGCCATAAACAGCGAGATTTCATTTCCAAATCCTTAACACTAATGAGCTGATAAAAAAAAGTATATGCAGCATTTATGGCACCATGCAAAAAATTTAAATGCAGGTTATGAAGAGACTGAATATGTGTATAAAAATAAAAAACAAACGTTAAATATGACGCCACCTCAGTGTCTTTTTGAAGCACATTTTTCTCTTTACTTTTACTTTCCTGCCACTTTATAAGAGTTCAAGGCAAATTAGGATCTCCTGAAGACGTTTCACATTAAAAGCCTCCAACAAGAGCGAGATAACATTCCTGCTCAGCTGCTCGAAGACCTTTAATGTGAAGCATTTATGAAATTTGATTGTAATCATTTCCATATTTCTGTGAGTCACGAGGACCTCAGAACACTCACACTCTTAGGTAGACCTGTTCAGTTGTTCCTCTTGGTCCAATGAAGAACGTTCGGGATTTGGTGGAATAGAAGATTGTCATTATGGATGCGATACCAACAAATCTGTAGAAACTGTGTGATGACGACATTTCGTACAGAAATCTCAGAGGAATGTTTCCGGTGTATGTATGTATGTATGTATCTTCATGTTATTTTGTCCATTAATATGCAGAGAAAGTGTGTAAATGGAGCGTGTAGGTAAACTGCTCACGTTATCAAATATATTTAATTTGCAGATGAAGCAAACGGAGATAAAAGGCAGACACAGGAGGGATGAATGAATAAATTGAGAGTGGATTTACAGATAGCTCGAGGCTCGTCATGATAAGAGAAACTTCAGTTTAATACCATGTCGCCTTCAGCTCTGAAATAAGGAATCAAAAAAACATTTAAAGAGGGGAAATGATGGAGAGATGGATTAAAATGCACAAAGTGTAGAAAGGCTTCACCTCCATCAGAAATGCACCAGCTTTACTCCACAAAGTTGAATTCTTTTTCCTTATTCTCCCCCTTCTTCTTACATCTGCTTAATCCTTTGTTTCTTCCCTCTGTAAAGACTTGCATGTGGTTACTGACACTGCTTTGCAGAAAGAAAATCTGACATTATAGAGAGAAGACACAAAGTTCACTCTGGAGAAAGGTTCAGCTCAATTATTTGTTCAAAGATGTGATAATTGTTGTCCTGAGAAGATTGTCCTGAGCCCATTATGTGTAGAGTAATTGTAGTTCTCATTTAAAGTTATTAAAATGGTTGCTTTGACTTTCAGTATTTTTTATGTGTCTGTTTATAATTGTTCTTTGTAATAATAGCCGTAAGCTCCATCATTGTGCTAGCATCATCATTAATTGAGTTACTGCAATGGGGCTTCTGCTCACTGACATTATGATGGGACAAGGATTTTAATTCTATTTCAAAACTCCCCAAGTGATGCTTATTCACAGAGCCCCAGGCTGTTTGGCCTTACAGGCGTGGAGCCGTTACCGACTGATTTATATTCATTTATTTTATTATTTTCCAGGTAGAAAATTCAAAAGCACATCTGAGTGCCTACGGGGTTAAAAAAGTATTTTTCTTTATTGTCTGAGCTTAACAAGTGACAGAGGTGTAGATGAAACGTCTCTAGTGTGACAGTCATGTGCTTTATATGCCCCCCATCAATCCCACCCACCTCCTGCAGGCTCTGGTACAGTTCATGTCATGCTTTTTCTTTTAGCATTTATCCTTTGTTATTCACCTACTTGAGTTATCACCTCATTTACAGTGTTTCCATGTATCCCTTTTTTTGTTTTAAGTTGCTGTTCTTCTGTTTCATCATCTTATGTTGGATTTATTGCTGATTATCCAGCTATTTTCTAGTGTGCATGCAAGTAACTTTGATTAAAGTTTGCTTTTGATTTCAAATCTATCTGAATTGGATTTCTTCATCTGGCGGCCTTAGCTGAACATTTTCTTTCATTCAACCCTAGCCCACTCAGACATTTAATTGCACAGGGATTAGAGTGCAGTTAAATAAATTTTCAAGAAAGTACCGTAGCTGTACAAAGGACTCCATGGTAAAGGACGGGCAGACGGCAGCCACTATTGTGACTTAAAGGGAGTCTAATATGTTTTTAATTATTTTACTGTTGCAATACAAAACATGTTAAAATGTTAGTGTATGTACAAGTACAAGCTTTCAATGCCCAGCTTCACAGTTTTCTATATTCCTGGCTCTGTATAGCAGAGGTTATTGCGTATACACTTATCTTGGCCTTACATCCATGAGTTGCACGCAAGCCCCACCCACTTGCTTTACACTTGTGTGTTGTGTGGCAATTGATCAGGAAAAAAAAACTTGGTGGGGGGGGGGGGGGCTAAAACAGTTCAGAACATGATTTTTTGTCCAACTCCCATCATCCTCATCCAGTTGTGGCAGATAGCTGCCGCTCCCTGAGCCTGTGTGTTCCTGTTAAAAGGTTTTCTTTCCTACTGTCACAATGTGCTTGCTCACAGATAGTTGGCTGATTGCTGGGGGTTTCTTTCTTTTAAATTATACACCAATTTGAGGCAACTGTGATTTCGTGCTATATAAATAGAATTCAATTTAATCGAATTAAATAGAACTAAAAGACAAATAAGCATTATTTTAAACTGCATTATACACAGCTGCTCTAGTAAAATCCAAAAATAAAATAAAGCTGGAGCTGAAATGAGCAGAACAGTGCGCTTTAAGCCTTTTATTTTTGAGCAATTATTGTTTGTTAAATGCTTCTCTATTTGGGGAATCAGGGGACGTCCCTTCTCAACCCCAAATTATCCCTTTTTAACCTTTGCCTTTAGAGATTTATGTAAAAAAAAAAGTTTGTTTTCAGGAATAGTGGATCAATATATATTAGTGACTGCACATTAGCTATTAGAGAATAAAAGAGCAGAGCCTTCCATTCACTGCCAGCTCATCCAGCTTATTGCTATTTCAGATCTATAAGAGGAAAGACACATGTGGACACTTTTTTTCACCCATTTCTCTGTAACTCTGAGCTGCATAAGCAGAAGAAAACAAAGATTCAAGAGCTTTTTTTAAAAGGGTTCTCTCCTTTACATATGAAGGCTCCTCCTGAAATTCTCTGTCAACACAAACCAACACAGTCTCTGGGACCATTGTGTGTTACGGTACATTTCAGGAACAAATACACACACTTTGGAAATGTACGACTCGTGTTTACATGTCAGAACATGGCACTTTATGATCAGATTTGAGGCGTGACACACTGAAGACGCAGACTCTTCTCCTGTTTATTGTAAACATCATGTGATGTTTGCCGGCAGTGGCCGTTGAGAGTGGAGTGTAAACAGAATATGAATGTGGTGCGAGCACAGAGAAAGACTCAGAGGGGACACCGAGACAAAGACATGAAAGGACAGAGACGAGCAGAGAGGCCCAGCTGGAAGGAGACTGAAAATACCCGAAGGTTAATTTGCAGATTTTCTCCTGAGTCCAACAAACAACAGCTGCTTCTGTTTGATTTCAGCTTTCTCTGCTGTAGAAAAATAAGACTAGCTTGTGTTTCATTAGAGGTGCTATCACGGATTCTAATTGTACGGAAAAATCTTGTGGTACTGACAGCATTAAAAGAAACACCTGTTCATCAGCTAGTCTGAAGAAGACCTAATGTCTTCATGTGGCAAGAAAACTTTTCTGTCTGTCACTTCCTAACTTTAGTTCTGTGTGAAAAACAAAGCCCTGCCATTTAACTAAATGAGAATGCCAATTAAGTTGTGCAAAAAGAATATACGGTCATCTGGGATAAAGTTTCTGCAACTTGAATCCACTTAAAGAATATTTCACATTTATCCTTTCCTCAAACTACAGAAAGCAGAAAAGACTGATGTAGCTGTTACGTCTGAAAAGTGAAGACAATATAAATGGGCCTTAAACCTGCATTCTTGACCAGCAGGGGGCAACTTCTCTGGTTGCAAAGAATTGCTCATTGTATAGTAGTCTATAGGAAAAATAGCTCTGAGTTCCCTTACCTTAGTCCAGGTGAGCACTTTAAAACAGGACTGAAAGCTAATTTAAGTAAGCCGCACATGCAAATCCCCCCGAACACTTCCTCTGCCTGAGGCACTGACTTCTCGCTGACTCCTCACGAACACAAGTGGTGCAAAAACAAATTGCTGTAACAGTCATGTTTAACTGCTCGTGACACAAATGAGTTCACTGTTACTGGCACTGACAGCTTTTTTTTTTTTCTTTCAATGTGTGTTTATGTGGGGAAAAAAGTATTTTCAGCCCAGTGGGCGTCATTTGACCACTGACCTAATTCTGGCTCTGGTCACCGCAGGACAAATTTCACCCTGCAGTCCAGCGCTGTTCCTGAGGTGATGCTGAGAGACTTCATGCACGATAAACTTCCCTACAGATTGTGCTGACTTTAAAGCACAGCAGCAGCCTGATGGGATTCAACTACAAATATAGATTGCTTTCAGTCTTGTACGAAGCCTGGGGGAAGTTTAGCTTTTGCAAAGCTTGATGTGAATATATCCGTATAATTTTAGGGTAAGCCTACATCTGTGAAGCAAACAACAAAGTTTTGAAAGATGCTACAAAGACATTTTACTGTAATTAGAGGAAAATAACAATTTAGAACATTATTTATCCCAAATTATATACAAGTTTTATCTTGGGAAATAGTTTTGTGATCCTAAGACCTTAACACAAACAATTAGTTTCTAGTTTTGTGAGAGAATTACACACAAATCAGGGCACAATTAATGATGAGAACATTTTGTATTAGACTTCTAGAAGTTTGTTTTCTGATCTGGAATACAGGAAGGTCTCTGCTTGGTTTCAAATTGACACTACCAGCCCTAAAGAACCAGCTTCTCTCCTGAAACAGATGGTCTGGAGCCTTGATTATAACATTAGGAGTGATTCTGGCAACTGAAAGACCTTTTATTTAAATATTTAGCAGAGGTGTAATTCTCAAAATCCACACTTCAGGGTGGATACCTCAATTCTTCTTTCCACAGTCTATAGTTTTTGTTTTGTTTTGTTAGTGGGGATTGATATTTATAATGAGGGGAAACCAATTTTTACCACAGGTGTGATTCCTGTTAGATCATGGATTAAAAATTAACTCAGTTTATTTGTAGCTCTCGCTTTACCTGAATGACCTGTGCACATTGTAGCTATCAGCAGACTTGTATGCTTTTAACATGACATTTACAGCTCCGCGTAGTTAACCAATAAAAGTACGTGGCTAATTTGTACATCATCACATAAGAACATTATTAAACGGCTTTTTCTGCTAAACGCTGCTTACTCTCCACACAGAGTGTGTTTTATCTGTATATTTCACCAGAAAGCTTTTCTAGCATACCGGTAGTTAGGTCAGCTATTTCTCTGTCAGTGAAGAGTCATTATTCAGAACTCTTCTGTTACATATTCTCAGTTTCATCTGTTTTTACAACTAATTTAATCTTGTTGAACCTGAACTTTTTCAGGGGATATCTGAATACACGATGAATTTAAAAATAAATAAAATAAAAACTACAGAAGTCTCTAGACATTCAAATGGTGATTTTCATATTTACCAATATTAGTTTATCATTTAGCCTTTTAAAGATTTTGTCTGTAAACTTTGGGGGGAACGATTTGCCACAGCTGCTGAGTTACAGTCCCAGGATGTTCATAATTACCTCTACACAATCGCTTCACAGGAAAAACTGCTAGCACTGATATGAAATGAATAAGATTTCAGGAAAAAAGAAATTTTGAAAATAATTGCTTCAAACCAAACAATCAACAGAATCCTTGAGCACCTTCAGTTTGAATGTACGAGCTGCTGAGGAGCAGTAAGACAATAAATACAAATATATTTTATTTATGAAAACCTCCTGAAGCAAACAGTCAGCTCAGAAAAACAACAACACTGCATTTGATTCTGGAGGTTATCTGTCAATGTAGCAATGCCAACTGTTTTCGCCCTATTCTGTTTGCTTATTCATTTTTTTTTTTTTAATTTCCACAGAGGTGGAACAACTCTTGTTATT
Organism: Haplochromis burtoni; assembly: GCF_018398535.1. Classification (NCBI taxonomy): domain Eukaryota; kingdom Metazoa; phylum Chordata; class Actinopteri; order Cichliformes; family Cichlidae; genus Haplochromis; species Haplochromis burtoni. Next base: position 428,787 of record NW_024582810.1, read on the forward strand.
TTTTTTCCTTTTTTACCTAAGGAGCATTGGTAAGTGACACAGTTTTGCTCTTTAATTTTACACAGAAACCTTTGTGTGTTCTTGTTTTTCTATCCAAGTTAGGACGTAAGTTGATATTTGACCAAGTAAGGACTGTCATGCGCCTGGTGGGAAAGGGTCATATAATAATTGTATTTCCTCACCTAGTACACTGAGCTCAGCGTATGCAGTGATGTTGTGGTTCTTGTTGGAGGCTGTACAGCTGTAACTGCCAGAGTCGTCGTCAGTGACGCTTCTGATGATCAAGTTGCTGCCCGCCAGTAGAGAGTACTTCTTGTTCCTAAAAGGGAGGAAAGAGTTTTTGCATTTCATTATTGCTTCTTTGTTACTTGCATAGAGGAACGATCAGTCTAGCTTTGATACCTTAATAATAAGTTATTTCTATATATACTTGTTGCCCATGCAACTGATCTACGCAACTATCTGACCCATTGCTGCAGCTCAGTGCATTTAGGCATGTAGACATGGTCAAGACAATGTGATAAAGTACAAACAGAGCATTGGAAATGGGAAGGAAGGGGATTTAAGTGACTTTGAACTTGGCATGGTTCATTATGCCAGACAGCCTGGTCTGAATATTTCAAAAACCAATAATCTACTGGGATTTTCCAACACAACCATCTCTACAGTTTACAGATAATGGTCCATAAAAGCAAAAATACATATTGAGTAACAATTCTTTAAAAATGATTTGTTAAGGTTGGAGGTCAGAGAAGACTGGCCACACACTTTCTGCCATGAGTCAGTGTGTGGCTGGCAAACTGTGGACCCAATTGCAGGACACAGGACTGAACATAAAACTGTTTTATTGCTGGATTTTAAGGAGGGAGATACAAAAATACCAAAACTCTCACACAAATCAAAAACTTACTAGTTTCCAATACTGATAATACAGATCACACGCAAGGAGAAGTATGACAACAACATGACTATGAACAAAAGAAGATGGAAGACTTAAATACACACATGAGGTAAGAACAGATTGGAAACACCTGGAGAACACAGGTGAACAGAATCTACAAACAGCAAAACAAAATACACATGGGACATGAGACAAAATTAGACAGGGAACATAAGCTTATAGACAGAGATCCAGACTCAAAACATGCAAACTCTATGTAGCAAAAGCATAAACACAGAGACATGACTGAGAGAGGACAAGAGTCACCTGATAAAACTAACAGGACCAGACAACCACAGAGACAGCGAGAAAGAGAAACATGATGGGGACCACAAATGATGATAACCAAACATTACAAAACTAAGATATAAATCATTTATATCCTTTTCATCACATCCAAGTTCTTAAATAATCAGGCTCCATCCTATCTTTAAGATTTCATACTACCTATAAAACCCCAACAGACTGGGCTTGTTTGTGGTTCCTATAGTATTTAAAAATACTATGGGAGGCAGATCCTTCAACTTTCATGTTTCTCTTCTGTGAAACAAGCTTCCTGTTTGGATTTGGGGAAAAGTCACCATCTCTACTTTTAAGATAAATCCTAAAACTTTCCTTTTTGATAAAGCATATTGTTAGGGCTATATGACCCAGGTGATTCTGAATCCTCCCTTAGTTATGCGGTAATAGCTCTAAACTACTGGGGGCATCTTCACTAGGGATGGGTACCGGTGTCCGGTGCCATGATGGCACCGGTTCTGACATAAACGGTAGTAACCAGACCGAAAAGCAGCGCACATTTCGGTGCTTTATTTCGGTGCTTTTTTTTCCTGAGCTGTGATACACTTCTAGCCAATCATTTTACGTTTCCGAGGATAGTAGGCGGGTCCAGGTACGTACGTTCTTTTAGAGCAGAGCTACAGATTAAAAATGCCCAAGGCGAAGCGGTCAAAAGTCTGGCTGTACTTCACAGCAAAATATGCAAACTCAGCAGCCTGCAACAAGTGCTTTAAGGTGATACTGTGATACTGTCAAAGGAGGTAACACCTCAAATCTGATGAAACACCTGGCGACGCATAGTGTTTTTTTAAAAGCGAGAAATGCGCCGTATTTGATAGCTTGCTGCGAGACCTCACACCGTGCACATCTACTGCGGGTGTGATGCCTGTTATCGGACCCAGAGTTAGCAACATCCCCCAAGAAACCAAAGATTAGAGTCCTGGCCCCTAGCCCTGCCAGTGTAGCAGAAATGATGACGATGATGATGGCAGCAGCAGCCGTTCTTCTCTGCGTGAGTAGCTTAATGTTGTTCGTGTGTAATTTACGTTGAGTAGGCTAACCACGTTATTACATTAATGCATGTAAGGTGAACTAGCAAACATCATCATAGCTACATGCGGCTGTCCTCTTGTTTGATGGCAGATACTCCCTTCACCCTGGCCAAAAAGGCTAAAATGACCAAAGAAAAAGTGGGAAACAGCTAAACATGAGAGGTTTTTGGACAAAGTTTGTGTTTTTTCCATTGTTTAAGCACTGCTTCCAGCCAAGAGTGATACCATATATGCCCCATAGCTGCAGAAAAGGCTAACATTGTTATCTTTTTACAAAAAAACAGCTGAACATGAGAGGTTTTTGGACCAATTTTGTGTTCTCCATTCTTTAAGCACCGGTTTGAGCACCGGCACAGTTTCAAAAGTACCGATTTGGCACCGGTATCGGATAAAACCTAAACGATACCCATCCCTAATCTTCACTCACCTTTTTCATTCACTATATGTTCTCCATACACCTCACCTGGAGCCACAACATCATCACCCTAATAAAGAAGGCCCAGCAGTACCTAACCTGCCCGAGAAGCTGTGTCATGGTTTTTGAGTATGTTTGGACTTTTCTTATCCTCTGGAATAAAGAGATGGTTATGTTCAGTTTTTAAGAGCCTCTGAGTTTTAGCTTTTGGTTATTGCTTGCTTTCATGCCTGTTCCCTTTTTCGTGTCCAGTCTGTGTTTTGTCTCTTCTGTCTGTCATGTGCTTCCATGTCTGATTATTCGCTGTCCTAATGTAGAGCTCATGTCTGTCTCAGTGTGCATGTCACTTCCTGTTTTATTTTGACAGTTCCTCATCCCATGTGTGTTTGTTCAGTTTTGCTTCCCCTCTTTCATTAGTTGGATTTGTTGCAGCTGTGTCTCCACCCGTTTCCTATCCTCTCATCTGTATTTACATCCTCATTGTTCCTCTGTTCCATTTTTGTTTCGCCTCATGTCTGTGTTAGTCTGCAGTTTCTGTGATTGTGCATTTTGGTTTTCTGAAGCTCCAGCAATATAAGCTGTTCGAGTTCAGTTTCCATCTCCATCTGCAAACTGCCAGCCACACATGAATGCATGGCAAGCTGCTCCAGAAATTCTACCTCTCCTCAGTGGACAGTAAGCTCTCGTACTGCCTGGGTGTTTGGTACGCAGGTACGCTACTGAGAAAAGGAAGGCTGTGCAGAGGGTAATTAATACTGCCAAAAAAATCATTGACTGCCATCCCTGGATGCCATTGTCAGATCGCCTGTGAAAATCAAGACCATCACAGGCGACCAATTGCACCCCCCACCTGAATGACCCAATGCCCTCTGGACCGCCTCAGGTCGACCAGGTCCCACACGATCAGACTCACAAACAGCTTCATCCTCTTGGCCAGGACAGCAAACAAACAAACCCCACCAAGCCATGAGCCATGGTCTGAGCAACGCTCATCACTCAGACAACTCGCACACAGACTCTACTCAGACAAAATCCTTTGCACTACTTTCAAGCACTTTGCGACGTGTCCTCTAATGTGCCTTTTACATTGTGTGCCTTCAACCTGTTTTGTATATATTCAACTTGCTTGTATGTACTCTCCTTGTCTGTTATTTATTCTTGCTGTCTTAATATTTATATTTATTCCTGCACCGTTTGTGTGGAACACCCAAATTTTTGTTGTACAATGTCAATAAAAGCCTATTCTATTGTCTATACACCACTCTGCATTTAATGATTAGTCATCATTAATCTCTGGCTCACTTCCAAAGCATGTCTTGGTCCTGTCTTCCTCCCCCCACCCAAACCAGTCGTGGTAGATGGCCTGAGTGTGGTTATTCTGGAGGTTTCTTCCTTTTAAAAGCTTTTCCTCCCCATTGTCACCAAAGTGCTTGCTCATATGGGTTCCTATAATTGTGCTGAGTAAGAGCTAGGCATGCCACTACAAACTAGACACAGACCAAAGGTAAACAAAAACAGAGACAAGGACTGACTACACACACAGAGATGAGCCAAAGAGTGGGTGAAAATGAGAGGGGACAAACAGTGTTAAAGAAGAATTATGGAATATGAATATAAATAAAAACTTCTTATTAAGCCTTATTCTAAATCTTGTTCTTACTGTTATCTCTTCCAATTTATTTGGTGAAATTTCTAGGAGCCAAGTTGGGCAAGTAGGGTCAGTGAAGACTGCACCAAAGGTTGTTTACAAAAGGTTGTTTCAGGTTATTTATTTTTACATAAAGAGTCCAAAACTTTAGTTTTACTACAGCTGTCTATTGGTCATACTAAAAAAAGGTAATTCAGTGTATTAGTGACTCGCTAATATGTTGTAATAACTCTTTTCTGCAAAGGAATGTAAAAATATAATGCTATGAATACGCATAATCATTCAAACATTTACCACCAGGGCATAGCAATCACTGGGCCATACTGGGATCAGTGTGGGTAAAATCAGATGTGTGCTGTTGGTGGTTTAAGCATGGATTAACACAGTAAAGCAGACAGACCAGCTCTGAATCAGTTCCTCTCCTCTCCTCCACTGGATGCTCGGAGTCGGGTAACCAGAGGCTGAACACTCAAGCACCGCATCTGATCCCAGCAGAGCTGTTACTCGGGTCGGGCTCTGAAGGAACTGGAGGTTCCTGCTGACGCCAGGTTCTGAAAGAGAAAAGAAAAGGAGAAAAGGAGAGGGTAAAGGTCAAACATAGTCTAATACATTCTAAGACACACACAATTTGGCCACGTGTCATTTTATAAGGATGCCGTGTGAAAACAACAGCAATCATCTGCTTGTTAACCAGTCAGCCAAAAGAGCATTTTTAGCATTCATTGTGTTCTATTTTTTTCACAAAGGTAGTGAAGGAGGATTCTGCACAAAACGGGATAAATAATTTCCTTACAGTAATTTTGTGCATGGATGGATCATGGGTGGTTGTGTTGAACCAGAAAAGGGTGAATTATTGGCTTCCATAAGTGGGCAGGAAATAAAATAATCTATCCCCTCTATCCCCTCTCTTCTGCTTTTCTTTTCAGAGTCACAGGGTGGGGGGACTGGAGCCTATCACAGCTGTCTTAGAGTGAGAGGCAGGGTAGACCCTTGACAGGTTGCCAGTGTGCCATACATCTATGGGCAATTTAAAGTTCCCAATTAACCTATCCCCACTAACTGCATGTCTTTGGATTGTGGGATGAAGCCAGAGTACCCGGAGAGAACCCACACAAACACGGGGAGAACATGCGAATTCCACACAGAAAGACCCCGGCCTGATGGTGGAATTGAACTCAAGACCTTCTTGCTGCAAGGCAACAGTGCTAACCAACATGCTGCCCTGGCAATGAAACAAATGCTCTCATTTTAATTGTATTAGCATGTAAACCATTGGAGCTTTTTAAACTATGATAGATGCATTATTTAGAAAGTTCTTCATGTTTATATGATTGCTGATTGATGTGACTGCTGTCCTTGGTCCTGCAAGATTAGCTGGTTCTGAGGACAGATGTGAACAGCTAATCAGTAATCATTTACATGCCAATGAGTAACCAGCTTATTGAGAAAAATGTGTCAGTAAAGGTAAGCTATAAGAAGCATAAGCTAAAGTCAAAGGTTCTGCTTTTGTTTCTTTCTTTGCTCTTGGGAGGAGTTCCTTGGATGACATCTCAGCTGAGGACCTGACACTAATTAGAAAGCAACTATTGGATTTCTCCAAGGTTGAATACACCTAGCATCGGTATGGAGAGGTACAAAAAACAAGCTTAAATAAAAAGCTTTTTTCGGTTGTATTCCTACCTGTAAACACAACACAAGAAAAGGGAAACTGGTTCTTGGTTGGAAATATAAAAGGTCTCAGTTAGGCTGGTGCAATAAAATGGTTTCTTCAAAGACACGTGAATCATCTGAATTTTTATGTTTTATTTTTTTCTTGCTTTCCAGGGTGATAAGTCCCTGCAAGGGATTCCTTAAAACATACAAGTTCTCCTAAAATCTTTTAGTTTATGCTATGAGACTAGGCTTAATTTAAAAAAAAAAGCTTGTAAATAACTGTCAGGTAAGCATCTGTATGCAGAAAGTCTGTACAAGATCATTTAGTTTAGTGGAAAAAAATCAACAATTTAGATGAAAAAGATTGAATGCATTTTGAGAAATCATCTCTCGTTTATAACCTAATTCTGCTTCCACATTGACATTTCTCTATTTGAAGCCTAACCTTGATGAGCTCATGCAGTTTTCCACCAAGCTGATTTGAAACCCAGATGCATCTCCAAAAAAACAGTGTGAATGTGCTCCTTTGATGGACAAACCAGAAGAAGTCGCGTTGTGTTTCATCCACTGGCAAAGGCATTTAGTGGTCTGATATCCAACACAAGCTTTCATCTAAGAAAACCTAAGGGCATGAAGGAACACACACGTACACACGTACACACGTACACACACGACATCTATACTGGGTCAGGCTTGTGTTCATCCTCGGGCACCCCCTCAGGGTGAAAGCAAATCTGACTCAGAGTGACTAGACCCAGAACCAGACTATTTCCTTTAGTAGACAGGAAGTTACATCATTATCATAATCACCATCATCCGCCAGTGGCACTGACACACACCAATATGCACCTCTAACGTGAAATATTTTGTAATCATCTTTTACTCCTTATCTTTGAATAGGCATGAAGTTATTTCACATCTGCTGCTCGTCGTGAAATAAGAAACAGCCGAACCGTTTCCCCCTGAAAGTGAATTAAGGTGATCAGAGCATGAATATTCTAAGATTCACCAGTTTGAAAAACTTGTGTGACCCTTTGCAGATTACAGCTCATTCTAGCTTGACTTTATAAACTATACCGTATCTACAGCTTAAATTAATTTAATAATTAAGACCCTTTCTTTGGTACATTTTGCTTGTAGGTCAGACCTCTTACTTAATAAGGTGCCCTGGAAACATTCGTCAGAGATGGTTGATGGTGCTCACCTGGCACCAAGTACCACCATATTTTTAAATTCACTAAAATCAGCCTTTCTTTTCTCATTGCCCTCAATACCCAACCAGCCTGTTAAAAAGGCTGCTTTTCCTTCCAAGTACCACCAAGAGCAGGGATGTCACTTTGACCTTAAGAGCGCCAAACCAGTGGAACTGCCCTTTATGTCAATGTATAGAAGTTAAATTACACATTTAATGTCAAAATTTTAAAAAAAAATACTTCTGTAGTAAATCTGTACATCTGTCAGCATGACTCTTCAATTGTAAGAAATGTATAAAAAGACAGAAAACACGCCATCAACTCGTTGTGCAGACTCTCCTGTCCCGTTCTAAAACTGAAAATCTTTGTTTATTAGTGGAATATGTTCATATGAATCCCACATTTCTATTGTAGTTAGTGAAAAACAGGAACTTTGTGTAATTTAATTGTTCACCTGTTTTTTATTTACTTTAGTGTAGCATGAACAGCCATGAGGGAGGTCTTTATGAGTCGGAAAACTTATGAAAATACAGTTTTACATACAGAATTACATAATTTATACACTGTGTGCTTCTTTAGAATAATACAGGGTATTTACCTTACAATATAAAGCACCTTGAGGTGACTGACCTGACCTGTACTGAACCCAGATTCAGCTGATGCAAAAACTGCCTCAATAACAGTTTAAGTTACACAACAAACTGCCCGTTTGTCTACCCGTTTACATATTTACATATTTAATTCAGCAAGTGTTCCCTGTACTAGGATCCCATCTGTGAGGTTCAAAAGTATACACATGGATAATAAATAAGATGTAAAGCTGTGCAACTTCATGATTTTGAAAAAAAAAAAAAAAAGAAAACAAAAGAATCGGAAACGTAAAACAAGCATCATCAGCAGAAAACCGCGCGCGGTGAACACAAGCAAAGAAAAGAAGAAGCAGCGGGAGAAACGTCCACGCAGCAGATTTTCTTTTTGTGTGTGCTGGTCGCAGAGGCGAGTAAAGAGCGAGGGATCACGGAGATAATCACTGAGCAGAAGCGTTGATCCTTTAATATTTTCACAGGCACGTCGCCCAAGGAGGCTGTCAGCAAATCAGATGAAACACTGGCACACCTCGCATCACAACAAGGAGGACACACACGCAGTCACAAGCTATTTGCTACAAAGACACACAACACCTTTGAGGAACGACGACAAATATATTCAGTGCTGTTCTCCTCTGAAATGTTGAAACAAAGATAAACTGTCCCTTTAATGCGTTTTCGAAGCTAATTATTAGATAAGTCATCCTTTTCCCAGACCTTCAGCTCAGTTCACTGCACAAACACACTCAGAGTTATTATTTGTACCCAACAGGCCAAGAGGCGTGTTCTCACATCATGTTATTACCATGTTCTCATCTCACAACCTTGTTTCTTCTTTAGTTTTCATGCTGCACCAAACTAATAAAGGTAATAAATCACAGACTTAAGAGTTGCTCTTTTAAATGCTAGAAAAGTAAATCTAATATATATAATCCTTTTATTTTTATGTATTTATTTGCATTTAAGGTGGACTTTTAATTCACAAACCAGAAAAATCTGGGACTGTGTGGATTTTCCCAGTTTGGTGTAGTTGGTAGCTTTCGGTACTCCTCCTACCCACTTGTGATTCTGCACTGAGTTATAACGAAGGTTGCAGCCTTCACCACATCACCAACCAACCACTTAAGTGTATGGTTAGGATTAGGGTGTTTTAGCCAAGAACAAAATATGCATAGTTTCAGAAACTAGAAAATCTCATCTTTAAAGTGATAAATATAAACACACCGTGACCATAAACAGGTAAGTTTTTAGGGTCAGTAAATGTGGTAAGAGATCAAAATCAAGGCACTTCTTTGTTCACTGTTTCCGAACAAATCCCATTTCCAAGGTAAGTGGATTAATCCCGGTCCTGTCTGGATTCTGATAGGATTTAACCTGCTGATTTTTTTTTGTTCATCAGGACTTCCAAGGCTTAATTTTTAAGCTTTAGTGTATCTCACAGCAGGATGTAAGTGGACATCTTTGGCTCGCTGCGATCCTGCCTTCTGTTCTTCTGTCCTTTCGTAACTCGGGTTCATCTGAAGGTAAAATGAAGCACCAGCTGTTTGAGTTTAGCAAATTAAGGTAGGCTTCCTGTAAGAAATTTCCATACTTGAATTTCCAAGTGTTTTCTTGCTGCAGTGGAGTCTGAGAGACAGAGTTTGAAAACGACTCTCAGAAACGTATTTTTTGTCCTGTGTCACGGAAAATTGAAAAGCTGGCCTGGCTCAATGGAAGGATCCATACTATCATGTTTTGTCTTTATGTAATGTTTTAATACTAGATGTACTGGACTTTACTGTAAGTTATGTTATGTGGAATTTTCTGAATGTATTCTGTGGACAGTGGTAATTAGAAAATGTTGCTCGTCTACACTTGTTGTTGTTGTTGTTGTTGTTTCTTAAAAGTGATGCAAATTGCTGTTGCATTCTGTATTATTGTTTTGACCCCTTTGCAAAGGCAAATTAAAACCTCACAAAGACAACATGTTTATGTGTAGATCATTTGTTTTAAATTTCTATAACACCACAGAGGTACAGTCTGAATGGATGCACCCCATAAGGCTAACTGCATATTGAGCCACAAGGTAATTATGTGTAACTATTTAATATTTCATAGCTTGCATATGTTCCTCAGAAGTACAAAAGGCATATTTATGCTGTTTCTTATATCAGCGCAGAGCTGCAGAGAATAGTGCTTCCATGTCACAGATTTGGGATTTGAATCTTACTGGTTGGCTTTCTCCAGGTTCCTCCCATGTGGCACCTGTCATTTAGGTTAATTGATTAAATTACCTAAATGACAGGTTAAAAGATTTTAATTAGGTTAAAGATTCTAAATTGACTGTAGGTGGTCAGTGAGACTAGACAGCAAATGAAACTTTTAAGTGCTCTGTGCTGCGTTAAGGTGCAACATTGTAGCAAGGCTTTCAAAGCTGGTACACGGGCACAAATCCTTGCCATCAAGGATATGATCGCAGTATCTTAGAGGGTACCTCTCCAGCAGAAGGTGTTTTATTTTGAAAAATATATTTTCCTAAGAGTCTATTGTGGGCTTTGTCCACCTACTTTTATATTAGAATCATGTTGGAAGGGGTTCATAGAATGTGTTCTCATCCCAAGGTGGCAAATACCTGAATTCTGAAAGTTTCTTGTTTTGTTTAAATATGATAACAAAAGTTTGTTGTTTTACTTTTTTACTTTATCTGTGAGGACGTTTAACTGGTCTCAGAATTACCGTTAGGTCATGGCATTGACTTCAAAGGGAATCTCACTGTATCACTGAGATACCTGCAGTTTTTCTTTAGAACAGGTTGGCAGAGAGAGGGACAATTAAATAATCCTGTCTTTGAAACTCTGTGGCACATTGCACCCCTGTAGCACAACAGTTTCTTACTTTCATTCTTTGATCGACAATACATGCTAAGCTAGGCTAATTAGCTGCTGACTGTAAATTTACTGTTCATCAGCGGGGGATACCAAGATGACAGGTTGGCATGTTGTGTATAGTTTAAAGGTTAAAAACGTGCCAAAGGAAAGTGACCAACAAAATAAAACTGGAACTGACTACAAAATCAAACATATATCCATGTGTCTAGAGACAGAGGGCGCAAAACAGAAAGGAAAGGTAAAAATTAAAAATGTGTTCCAAAGAGGTCACAACCTGTTTATGAGAGTTGTGACTTCTTCTCTTACCTTCTCAATTGATTTGGTTGATTTGGAGTGGTCATCCATGCTGATTCGATTTAGTTAAAAAAAAACATGTAAAAAGGCCAACGTGAATCTTACCAAGCTCTAAGCCACAAGAGGTCCACTGACAACTTCAATCCATACCTTCTAACACACCATGTTTTTATGGGTGTTTGCAATGTAATTTGCCTCCATATTCCATGCAAACATACAGTAACATTTCTGAAATAAGTTACATTACTTTGATGAGGTAACCAAACCAGTTATATTACATCATTTTATCTTAACGCTCCATCCATACTTGTAGAGCTGAGCCCTGAGCAGAAATGCAGTGTAAGGCCACACACACAGCGAGGCATCATTCAGAGAAATCAGACGTGATAATCCCTGACCTTTCACGTCAGATTTTCTCTGATGGCTCCATTTGATAAAAACTTTACAAAGGCAAAGTTAATCAAATCTTCATGGATTAGAATGATTAAAGTTTAATCATGTGACCCATTAAAACGTCATATACATCAAAGAGAAAAGAGGATAAAAAAAAACATGAAAGGATTAAAGGGAAAACCTTGTCAAAGCCAGTGGTTTTGCAACACAGTGGGGAAACACTGTATGTCACCCTTAACCAAAACTTTAATAGACTAAAACAAACAAACTTTATACATCAAATGTAACAAGTCTAAATTTTTTCATTTTGTTTCTGTTGACACCAAAATCAGGTCGAGATTTTCGCTTCATAAAAGTACAAGTCTTATCAAATATTTCACAACATGTGGAAATGGAAGGAAAACTGCTTCACTAAAGGCTAAAAAAGCCAGATTTCGTTCAGCTTACATGTTGCAACAGTTTTCTGTTTTCTGCCCTTTCACCACTCAAACTGAATGTGTGAACCGACTGAGTGTCCATTTATCTGGCAACAGATTCGACTCAGGCAGCTGAGTCTGTGTCAAGTGTCTGTGAGAATCGCACATTACAGCCACATCTCTGCAGGATGCTGCAGAGCAGATACACAGCCTTCAAAAATAAAAATGCTCCGCCAGGCTTACAACAACAGTCGGTTAAATGCAATTAAATGCAATCGGGAAATATGTATGCCATACAAAACCTGCACTGATTTATATTTTGGAATTTTGCTATTATTATTATTATTGTTATTGTTGTTGTTGTTGGTATCGTTACTACTAGTAATAATAATAATGTTACAACATTTATTGTTGAAACTTGAACATTGTTTTCTTTTACTTAATCCAGATAAATGTATACTCATTCACCTTGGTAGTAAAAATTATTAAAAAGTGTCAAATTAACGGTCATTTTTAGTTTTACTACCTGGTTAATAATTTTTTACAACATTATTTTGATGGTTGTATTAAGTTTTAAATGATTTTAATAGTGAGTTCAAAAGCTGTTTAAGAAAGTAGGCACCATGAGTGGCAACGTTTCCAGTTCTTGTTCAGTCACCAAAATTGAGTCCTTTTAAGGAAAGATTGTGCTTAAAATGCAAAATGCTACCCCAAGAGTATACCTGTGACACTGCATCTCTGAAGCTGTTTGTCCATTCTCTGCACGTCTTTCAGTCAGAAGCAGAGTATTTAGACCGCATGGGGTCTTTTATTTTGAAATTTAAATAGCTGTTCTATGCCATTCTTGTATCTGACTTCCTGGTTTCTTTATCTGCTCCATGCAGCTTGATGGGTTTGCATTAAGAGATGGATACAGCACTATCTGTGTTGCAAGGAACCACTTCTGGGACACTTCTGAAATCCACATCTTGCGGGATCTCATGGATCAGAAAACATGATATTCCTAAAGCAAGAGCGGTGAAAATTCTCACTCCTGCTGTAACACATGTATCCTGGGACGATGATAAAGGACCTTGTGGAGCCAACTTCAGCAAAACACCAGCATTTGATGTCCTGGTAATGAGGATGGGCTCAGTTGATTGGTAATAAAATCTTCATTACAAACTACTATATAATTCGTAATCAAATGATCACATTTGGCATTTTTCCTTCTTTATAACTTCATTTCAGTTATATTTTATTTGTTTTGTAGTTATAAGTTTTGTCTGTTCTGACAAAGCTATTGTAAGTTTTTATTCATATTTGTGTAATTCTTAAAAGTTGAGTTGTGAATGTGGCTTTCTGTGTCACTGTGTGCGTTTATGAAAGAGCAGTTTAGCTGAGAGTCAATACATGTACTTTGAAATGCAAAGTACATGTGATTATCCCTCTGAAGGTCGACGCTTCGGCTGCACGGAGCCCCCGCTGGGAACGAATGTGGGAACACTTCACCAGTTCGACTCAAAGTGGTGTTTAACCGCGGAGAGCGTGAGCTAACATGAGCTGTAATCTGAGTGATGAAGTGGACGGCGTATGGACTCGTATAATTGGATGATGTGGAGTGTACGGACCATCAGCGGCTGACAGACTCCCTGCAGACCGCGGAGAAGCTGCTCCCTCTCAGCCCGGAGACGTGTTATTAAATTCACATATATTCATTACATCACATTTCATTTTAAAATGAGACATCCAGGACTGGGAGGAAATGAACAAGAATTACTACCTGACAGAGTGATGACTGTAGGAAAAGTATAACTCACCGCTAAGTAAAAACTGCTGGTGCAGCACCTAACCATAAAAGGACTGGAAATCTAAACCAGTCCACTTAACTGTGATAATACAAACATTTGAAATATGCATCATGTATTATACATGTTTACAATCAACACATTATGCCAAAATATTGCAACGCAACAAGATAAATGAAATCAACTTAGTCTCAAAAGTTCTTTAAGCCAATGAACAGTTATCAGTGAGCCAGTCAATCAATAGATCTAAAATCATGTGTTTGGAGGGCATCATTGTTCCATCAGTTACCTGGGAGCACACGGAGCTCTGCGTCCGTCCCCGTCCTGGTGCTGCTGGGGTTATCAGCCAGACAGCGGTATGTAGCCGAGTCCGGGGGCTGGACTCGGCTGACCTGCAGCGAACCTGATGGCAGCACAGCGAGACGGGAGTCAGGTTCAAAGGTCAGTGGCAAGTCCTCTCGGTTCTTCTGCCAGCGGATGACAGGTGTTGGGTCACCTGAAACCTCGCAGCGGAGCAGGGCAGTATCGCCGAGGTACGATGAGACGGACTCAGTGGGGACAACCACTTTGAGTGGACCTGTTGGGAAATTAGTTTTGTGAGTAAGAAAAGTATTGACAACAAGTCATTTAGTGTAAATATATACACACAATGGGTTTTGTTGAAAACTGTGTGTGAGAGTACTCAGTTTTCTCTGCATGGAATTATCTGTTAGGCTCACCCAGAAGAAAACAAAAGATAGAGAAAATAATCAGCAGCTTCAGGTTTTGTACACTTCAAATCAGAACTGTGTAAGCAGATACTACAAGGGGAAAAGCTCCCCTGAACTGTGTACACTGCAATAAATCACTTTGTTCTTTCGTATAATGTATCTAACTTCCATCATCTTGGATTTTAGTTTTTGCTGCTTCAGTGACCTTGGACTACTGACGATGAACCAGTACTCTGGTTAGAGTGCCTATCCAACTCCTAGCAGCTCTCCAGATCAGTAGAAGAACTACTCCACCAGCTGCAATCAAACATGGTGGTCTTCAGACATTCAACTGCTGGACCGGAGAGGATCTCCACAGAAATAACTAACAAGCAAGCCAGAAAGCACAAGACACAAAGCACCACTAACTGGCTAGAATACAGAGACCACAAATAAATCGATGAGGATGTCATAGTCACACAGGAAAAAATATATAAATGCTTAAATGAGTTATTAAATATGCCTAAAAACTATCATTTGCAAAGAGTGCAGTCCAATACTTTTAATGCTGTCTTTGTGGGAGAGAATATAAATAGCAAGCCGCTCTAGGTCATTTGGCACCGAGTCAGCATAAAGAAATTAAAAAGCAGTTGCAGCAACCCAGGTCACCTTTATGGATTATGCTGCAGTGCAAAGTTTCATCCTATGGTACATGCTTAAGTTCAGATAATCTAGAAGTATAGGGATGGCCACTTCTATTATGTTGCATTTGTACTTTGATTATTAAGAATGTGCAGTGTGGTTTCAAGAGTATGATTGGAAACAGTGTAAAGATAGCAAAGAACCACTGTGGCTGGAAGTAGAGATTAAGTAGTTAACTTCCAATGAGTGACCGTCGCTCCAGCACCACCACTGCATGTCATTAACGTCGTTCTTCCTGTTCAACAGGAGTTCGTCCTTCCCACTATTGCCTGTGTCTCTCTCTCTAGTATTGTACTTTGCTTTCAATATAAAGCATCCTGAGCTCCTGGTTGTCGTTAATTAGTGTTCTATAAAGTTCAATCAAACTGAATCAAGCAGGTCTTGTTTGGTCAGTTTGTGGTTTTTAATCACCTACATTGTCAAAGTAACCAGATGAAAAGCCTGTGTAGTCTAAATGCGACATGAAAACATTACCGTTAATACCCACAGCCTCTGCGTGAGAAACAAAAGACACAAGCAGCAGAGGTGAAGAAGAAGGGAGCTGACAGCAAAGGTTTCTCAGGTCAACAGGGAGAAAATAATAAAGACAAAGATGGAGCAGAAGAAGCAGCGAAACTCAGCGGGTGAAAATGTGAAAAACTCCAGAGAGAGTTAGACTGGGACCAGCGGGAGGACAGATGAAAGTCAGACAAGAGACAGAGAGACAGGGACAGCGCGGCCAACCAACGTAAGGCCTGCTGTGTTCAGGACCCACACAGTTTCCCGTCTGATCAGATTCCCTTCAACAACAAACAGCCTGTAGCAACAGAAACACAGGAATGTTCTGACTGCCGGCCTCGCTCGGCTCTTGCAGGGCATTTTATTATCTGAAGCTCTAGTGCAGTTGTGTTTTAATTTCAACATGGCTGCAGGGAGCTCTGAGTAGATTAAGAAGAAGGTGCAGGAATGTCAGGAATTCAATGAAGAGCAGTGTTGTTTTCCTCTCTATTCTCTCTGAGAATGTAAAGCAGATTAATTGATTAAATGAGAATCTGAGCTTTTTGACATACAGTTCATTCAGGTCTTCGCGTGGGCTCGTTTTTTTCTCCTCTTCAAAGACACAGCTGTGAATATTGTATTCCTGACATATTCCACTTTATTCATCCACTTTAGTACTTGTGTGCAACATCTCTGCTGGTTCCATGTCAACAAGTCTCCAAGGGAAGTCAGTATTCGAGGCAAAAGGTAGGAAATATTGTGATTATGATAAGATTAGACACCTACATAAATCTCAGAGGGGAAGAGGTTTGGTCATCCATGCACTGTGACAAAATAAACAAGCAAGGCAGGTCTCAACAACCACATGCTGCCTGAGCAGAGGTGTACATCCACCTGGATTTATAGTGTCTTTATGATGTAAACTCTGATATATTTAAGCTATATTTACACCACAAAGCCGTTTACAAAACCCTCACTAAGAGCGGACTAATATCCAGCATTCAAATTAGCTCTTTTTTTCTGTTTCATAAATTAAGTAGGAAAATTTGTCTTTATTTATCCCGTCGATGTTGGGGCCAGTGGAGCAGCTGTGCTTGGTTACCAGTACAGGTGTGAGCTAGTACACTGGTCAAGGGTGACATGAATTTTAAGCTAACATTGGTGCAGGAAGTAAACCATGCAAGAACGGGAAGAATATACAAGCAGAAGGATGATCAGCATTTGAACTCTTTAGAAAATCGCTTCAATTGGTAACACAGTACAAACAGAAAACGGCTGTTACATCATGATAGAGTCCGTTTTCCACGTGTGTGCACACATGTGTACACCTGTAATACGTGCAGGTTTTGGTTAGAGAGACAATCAAGGTTATCAGAGGATAAAAAGAACTACCAACACAAGCTGCAGTCCAAAATGGTAGAGCTGGAATACCTCTGAGGAAACCCACGGAGATGCAGCTGAATAACAAGCACCATGACAATAGGGACACAGCAGGTGAGCTAGCTTGTAGGGGAAGAGAAGAAAGGAAGTGCCTGGGCTTGTTATTAGCAGCAACTGAAATGTCAAAATAAGAGCAAGTGGACTGCTGAGTAATAAATTAGTGGCTCAGGATGTCATTCTCTCAGATGGGTATTATCTGCATCCAAATATATCTGGGCCTGTCTGAGTAAATTCACTACTGATATTTAGATTTGTATATGTTGTTTTTGTTATTTACTCTTAATTCTTTTAGTTTGTGATCACACAAAATGTATAAAACTAATGAAATTAGCATAGCAGTGTCTCTATAATCAGTTTTAAATGTATCGTTTGATGGCTAACAAGGCCTAGTTCAGGGCCTAGTTTTTTAAGTCAGTTTTCTGGCATCCAAACTGCTGAGCTTCCAACTTACATATATACATTCAACCATTTACTGTCCTTAATTTCTCAAAATGTGATGTCTTGTAGGTGCATTTTAACAAGTTTAAAATAACATTTTGGAGAAAGATCACCTGCTTCATGTAGAAAAAGTTTGATAGACAAGCAATGTTTATTTTCTTGAGTTTTAAGCAAGTTTCGAAAATCCCAGGAGTCCTACATTGCTGTCAGCATACAAATACTCTGAAATATTTTCATCTGGAAAAGAGAGAAAACGCAGTTTGGGTCTGATTTTCTTGCGGTTTGTGTTTTTGTTTCATGCTGGTTTGAATCGGTTTATGCTTCCTCCATTTTACCTCGACACACAAACAGCCGGGAAACCTGAACTCAGAAACAAACGTCAGCTTTCTTCTCTTTCTGTTCTGAGACATTAAAGAAGCTCCAGTTTGACTCTCGCATCGTCAGACGAGCCGCCGCTGGATACAGGGTTTCACAGCAGCGGGGACTTGAGCGGCTGTGACATCACGCATATCGGAGACGACGGTAACACTGATGTGAATTTGGAGTGTGCATCTTACATAAGTTCTGCTGCTGTCTTCTCCTGTATGGATCACTATGCTGCCTGCAGCTGGAAGAAATGGCACACACACACAGATTTTTGTTTTTGTTACTTGCTAGGACTCATTCCTGGAGGCCTAACCAATCCTGCTACCTGTCTAACCCACAAACATTAAAGCAACATATAAGATGGAAAATAGTATTTTCTATTGTACTGTTTGGTCAAAGGTTAATGCTGAGCATTAAAAAAACCTGAGCCCTCATCAGGTGACTTTTGCATTTTTATTCATTTTGCTTATTTAGCCACAACTACAATAGAATAATGTACAAGTAGGACTCGTGGGAACAGTATGAAGATTTAAGCTGACAAGCAAGCCTTTGGCTTTTTTCATTGCCAGGACATATGAATATAATTTCACAAAATAAATACTGCTGTCAATCTAATTCTAGACGTAAAACACAATGATGCTGTGCACATAAAGCACAATAAAAATGAGATTCAAGGATTCATTTACAGGGTAAAATTCAGCCTACTCCACAGCCTGTGTGGACATCTGGACTGATTAGAATAGGAGTGTTTTCTCTTCCACCAGACACTCATGAGACGACCGTGGCTGAAAAGATGTCTGTCCAGACAGAGCTTCATATTTAATCAGCTGTTGTGCCGGCTGACTGCAGTTTACGCTGGCTGGAGAATCAGTCATCCATTTTAAACCTTATAGGCAAAATTATGATTTGGGACATGTTTTGCTGCATAGCTGTTATATTCCTGAACAAGGCCAACAAGTGGAGATTTCTAAGATGCAGCTGTGTAAACTTTAAGGTCTGTTATGCGTGAGGCATTTAACTCCACTCATTAAATATGTGGCCCAGGGGGACAAAACTGGCCTGTCAGATCAGCATGACTGGATGGGTTTGAAAGGACTGAAAATGGAAGAGAAGTTAACACTAACTCCAAATTTACCAATAAGATTTTCTCCTACCTTGTAACTGACTGATGCAAATGACCTCTTCTGTTCAAATAAAGATGTGTGAATTGATTTGTCATGTATAATCATGGTTAATTAGCCGACAAATATAAATGTAATCAACTGAAATTTACAGGATGATGAGTACACTGAACGTATTTTTTGCTTTAGAAGTTTACTATTACAAATCTATGAGTAAGTCTCCATGCTTAATTGTTAATACTTGATTTCTCTAATTCAATGGAAAAGTGCAAAAACTTAAAGGATCATTAAAGTTCAGGTCATGTCACTCGTCCTCCTTCAGTACTTTGCACTCTAAAAAAATATTAGATTAACGTGCTCTTCTTAAGTTCACATTAATAAATGTTCTTAAGGCAGCTGTTTTAAATTTTATATTGTTCAACCCTTTTCTTGGCATTTTCTAGAAACTGAAATCCGATGAGCAGATTTTTTTGGTATTCCATGAGACACTGTGTCTGTTTTCATTGGATGGGATCTGAGAACATCCTGTTTGAATTTAATAAAACTGAGCCTCATTTATCAAAAGTGAGGAGCATCAAAGGAGAGCTTCAGTCAGAGATGAAATTCTGATCACAAAGAATGAAACAACAAAAGAAAATGAAGGAAAGCAGCAGGACGGAAATTCTGAGAGGACGAGAAATAGATCAGTCCGTCGAGACTGAGGAATGATGGGGAGGACAGAACATGGAGGAGAACATAAACACTTAAAAGAAAAAAATAAACTTTGACCCTGAACTCAGCATTAAAGTACTTAAACTTCCTGTCTTTGGAAATAAACCACTGACATACACAAACACACAGTGTTAAATAAACATTTTAAAATATATATATGTACTAACAAATACATTTTTATGGTGGTGGCTGCTGTCTCCTGCTGTTTTCATCCTCATTACACAAATAGATCAAAATGACTCAGACTAATAATAACATGCAAATCACAGCAAACAGGCGAGGGCAGCGGAGGGATTTTGCAGGACGTTCCTGCTTCAAGTCTTTGCCTTGGGAACGATTATTATTTGCTTCTGTGGGTTGAACCTCGCTCCTCCTCACCAGCATTAATTGGGACTTGGCACAAATCCTCTAAGAGTTGATGGCTAATTGGGAATGGGCATGCTGGAGGCGGTTTCATCTTTACACCTCCACCACTGTGTGGTCTGAGAAATCATTTTAAACCTATAATCACCATTGCCCCTGCCACCAGACTGAAGAAAAAAAACAAATATATCACTCCTATTTTAGGTTCTCTTCCCTGGTTGCCCTTTAATTTTACAGTGTATTTTAAACAGTGCTTTTTATTGATTCTCAACATCTGTTAAGATGATTAAGTTAGGGCAACTTATTTATTTTGAGTATACTCAGAGTAAAATGACAAAGAATAAAGTGAGCAGTTGCCATTAGTAAGTGCATATACTTACAAGGTGACCTTTTTAACCTCAAGTATACACTAAGTCAGTGGTTCCCAAACTTTTTTTGCTGGGCCCCCCTTTGTTTTACAAGAAAAATATTCACCCCACCCCACGCACGCACACAAACACATCCTCCAACCACACACCCATATTTTGCTCATTTAGTAAACAGTTAAGCAAATACAAGTAATCTGCAATAAATTACAGGTAGTAATGAAATAAACTCTTTTACGTTACGTCTGCACCTACACGGGTAATTTTGAAAACGCAGCTGTTTCGTCCACACGTAAACGGCGTTTCGAATCACCGAAAACTGAGATTTTTAAAACTCCTTTTTTGGGTTTATGTGTGGACGAGGAATACAGAGTTCGTCACGCAACATTAAAGGTGTGCCTTTTTTCACGTCACACTGTGCGCCATGTTATTGTTTACATGAGATGAATTAGAGAGTATATAGATAGAGACAAAATACTGTTAATCTGACTATCTGCAGGTTTTACACGCTTACATACACACGGAGTTAATGTCCCTCCATTTACAAAGGCAGAGGCGTCACGGTGTAATTATTTTACGTGTAGTTTTTTTTTCCTGTTTAATAATATTCAACATTGCTATCAATACATTTTTCAAAAAATGCCTCTCTGTGCAAAATGGGTTTAAAAACATAAACAGCTGTTGGATACTGTTTGTCTGGGATTTGAACCGGGGGAACAAATCGTGGCAGGATCAGCCTGATATTATTTGTATCTCACTGTAACTTTAGTGTATAAAGAGCCAACATCTCCAAAATGTCAGGAGTAGTTAGTCATTATAACAAGTGTTTGTGAACTAAAAATCAAGAATGTGGGATACTGTTTGTCCGTGATTTGAACAGCCCAGTGGTGCTCCCGACGAAGGGAAAACCAATTCTGCAGAGGAGACCAAAGGAAAGATCTGCTTCACCATATTTCCTAGTCTTTGGCTTGGAATGAAGGTGGTTTGGAAACATATTCAGCGATGCTTCATCTCCTGCTTTGCATTTGTGTAGGCGCCCCGTGCTAGCAGTGTCCAAGCATTATTTTGTTTTTTTCCCTTTTCATGCCACCCCCCCTACACACACACTTTGGGAAGGTCTGCACTAAGTAGTATACTCTAAGCACAATCTGTGTACAGGTTTAAGTTATTCAGAAATAAGGTAAATAATGCATTTTGTCTGTTTAGGTTTTGACTTTAAATTCTTGTGGAAGCAATAAACAACTGATTCATGAGGGTTTATGAGCTCCATGAAAGCAGATTTGAAAGGGCTTATGGTGCAGTCACAATAAGTATTAACTATTCTCCTTTAATGTCACTAATACCTGAATTATTAAACAAACAGCAGTAGGTTAGATAATTGAAAAGTGAAAGCCAAAAGTAAGAAATACATTACACCATGCTCTATAACAATATGACGGGCTTGACTGGTTTCGCAATCAAATAAATTAAATTATCATTCTTTTCTTTAAACACTATTAAACCACACTTCAAATGTTTGTTTAGGGTCTTATAGACCCTGAATGCAACAGATACCTCAATGGTAAAATGTGCCTTTTCTGTAGATAAATGAAGTCTAAATTTAAACTCTCTTCATAAACGGGTACTCCTCATTATGATCTGATCTCTCTCTTTTCCCAGTGTTTCCACTTCATTTTCCTTGGTATTCACTTTGTGTAGGATGTCTCTTTTTTTCTTCTTTTCTTATTCTACCACCCTTCAGCAATAGATTCACTTTCTTTGTTCTCTCTTTTCATTCTTCAATAGCGTTCCTTCTCTGTTCAGTCTTATATGCTTTCTCTCCCTCGTCCTCTGAGAGTTCAGTGTTTCTAATTAATTCCCAGTTTACAGTCATCTCTGAACACACACGCGCACACAGCCAGACTGCTAATTGAATTTTAAGCTTCTGCCTTTCATTAGCATTTTGCCATGTAATGCATTGTGTGCTTGCTTGAGTGTTGCCCATGCGTGTCTATGTGTGCGTTTGTGTGAATGACATGGAGGTAGGGCTGATTCATATTTTAATGTAATGCTTGAATGTGGGTTAATTGACTTTGATTGGAACATGTGTGTTTAATGATTCAGGTCAGGTTTGGATAAGAGTTTAAAATTCACAGTGAGTTCTTTCGGTGATGAAGTGGTGTGCTGCATGTCCCGCAGTGCTGGTCACCATAGCTGGAACCATTTTATCATTGCACTGGTATCAGGCAGCTCATATAACCAGTGGATTCTGGGCCAGTACCGAGCCGAGGCAGTGCCCAGCGCTGTATTTTGGTGCATCAATTTGGGCCTGACCATATCAGCTCCACTTATTCTTTCCTCACTCACATGCCAAACAGACCATGAAATGAGCAAGTTGTCCTGTTTTTCCCTCCTTATTTCATCTTGACTCAGACTTGTCTCAGCCTCCTGGAGGGGTTTGACTACACTCAGAGTCATCTTGATTTAGTAGGCGTTTTGACATTGACTTATCTCATCCTTATGTCTTCACAATGCTGCAATATCCAGGGCAGAAAACTTTAGTCAGCAGAGACGTGCTGACCACATAAGGTTGTCTTCAAAAGTAAGTTGATCCCCATAGGGTTTTATGTTAAAAGCAAAGAAACAACAACAAACAACAACAACAACAAAGACATTTTGGGCTCCATGGATAATTTAACTGCTCTGTGAGTTCATTTAGAATCTCAATCTGTTACATTTTGGATATATGGGTGTAGCCACTTCAAAGTTTCCCAAAATATTTTTTTTTATTTTTTGCCTTTTTCACTTTCTCTGCTATGCACTTTTAACACACTGACACAAATAGAAAGAAAGACAAAATGTCAGTGATTCATAAATATAACGATTATTTTTTGACTTAAAAAATGCAAAACCACTTAAAAATACTACTGCCAGTATGTATCAATAAACTGCCTAACCACCAGTGTGGCAATGAAAAACCTCCAAAAGTAAAAGTAACAATGAGCTACTACACGATTATAAATGTCTGAAACCTTGTGCAGCTGCTCTCCTTTTTTCCAAATTGTTTAGATCTGCAATATAAATGTTAAACTTCACAAGCTACTGAATGTTATTTTTTCTGAATTGTTTTTGACTGCATTAATCTTTACCTGTTGAGATGTCACGCACAGGTCACTTTCTGGCGTGTTGTTGTGTGACAGAATATTTGATTAGTTGCATTTGTCTTTAATCCCATCACACTTTCAATAAGCTGTCATACAACATAGTGCACACAGAACAGGCTGCGCAGACTGATGGTCATGGTGATGCACTAAAGCCTCAGAGCTGCTTTCTATTAATGTCTTCCATAAACTGTATTGATCTTAAGCCTCACTCCACTTACTAAATTACATTACAGGTGAATTACTTTGGTGTTATTAAGTAAATATGAACAGCAAAATAAATGGAAACGGCAATATTATGGGAGCATGTGTGTGTATGTGTGTTGTGTTGCTATAACTTTCAAGGAGAGGTGAAGGTGTTGTGGCCATGTTAATCTAAATGAGGGGAATCTCCTCTCCGATACTCTTTATTCATTCAATCATCTCCTTCTATATCATTCTTCTTCTGCTCATTATTTCTTTCTTTCACTCTTGCCATTTGTTCAGTTTTTTTATGCTTACATTTTCTCTTCTGTTGTATAGAAATTATATGTTATGTAAATACACATGTGGACAACATGCAAATATTTACTGTTTACAAAGCCCAGGTTTCAGACACATCTGTATCTGTCAGTTGAAGGAAAGGTTTTTCAACAATGTTGCTCTATTCTTATTTTCAAGTCCAGTGATTTCGTATTCAGTGCATGCTGGATCGCTTCTATTCTTTTTGTATCCAACCAAAATGCACAAACAAATGATGTGTTCTTACAATGCATGATGGTTGATATCAGTGGAACAAACAAAACAAAATCAGCAACCAAAAATCATGAGGCTATACACAAGAACCCAAACTTACAACTCCAACAAATACCAGCTGGTGTGATTATGGTTGACAGTCAAAGACAAAGTCAAAAACAATCTGTGCTTTAATCTTTAATACAACTCTGAGTCTATTTATAGCATCCAAATCCCATTTCATTTGTCTACGAAAAACAATTGAATGACTCTCTTTTTTTCTATTTTTGCGCGACATACTAGAAAACCAGTCACACAACGAAAAGGAGATTGAAAACGACTCCTGAGGGGCACCATGGCTTCTAACAGCACGAATGTGCTGTTTATTTATTTGTTGTATATTTTAATATTAGCAGGTTCAGAGGACAGGGCTAAAGTTATTAAACTTCAAATGAATAGATTCAAATATAAAGTATATCAATATATGTTTAAAGATAAATTAACTCACACACAAGTATAAGAACAACCTCCAAGTTTTGTGAGCTACAATTACTAACAGCTAAAGCTCAAAGCACAGAGGGCTAGAAATCATCTGGCAAGCATGAATTTGGAGGGAATAATGTGTATTTCCCAATCAGTTGGTGAATGGTTGCTGGAAGTTGATGGTATTTGCTGTGAAATCGACTGTTAAAGCCCCAGTCAAGCAGACCCATGGACCAGTCAGTGGCCTCTGGAAAAATG
Organism: Haplochromis burtoni; assembly: GCF_018398535.1. Classification (NCBI taxonomy): domain Eukaryota; kingdom Metazoa; phylum Chordata; class Actinopteri; order Cichliformes; family Cichlidae; genus Haplochromis; species Haplochromis burtoni. The sequence continues at coordinate 453,578 of NW_024582810.1, forward strand.
TGTATTTATATAAAATCACATAAAATCTTTGAGTGTGTGTTTTTTTAATTAAACACACACTGTTGTAATCGACCTCAGGTCAGCAGCCAGCTTGTTCCAACAAACTAGACCACAGTGAGAGAACCCTGAGCACACATCTAATTCTGGGAACACACAAAATAAAAAAAAAACACAGGTCGGCACCTGGTGACCTGAAAGGTCTGATTGGGTTATAGAGACCGACCAGTCAGAGATGTACTGAAGGGTCAAAGCATTGTGAGCTTGCATTGCTTTTCTAAAAGGACTGAACTGGGAGCCAGTGAAGGGACTTCAGTACTGGAGTGTTATGTTCACATTTCCGTGTGAGTTTCAGGACAGTGGTTGCTGCATTGTGATGGAGTTGAAGTTGTTGTTCCAATGATTTGCATTATACTGCGAATAAAGTTTTACAATAGTCTAACCTACTTGATATAAATGCATGGTGAGGCACAGCTTTTATTTCAAAGCCCTTCTTTTGAAGAGTGTTTGCAGACAAAGTATGGGTGACTAAAGCAATTTGCTAAAGACTCAGCCAATCACAATTACAGCTAACAACATCTAGCATCTTCATCCGCCAACTGTGGATAAAAAGTTTCCAGAGCATTTGGCCCTCACAAAGCAAAGGTTTAGCTCACAAAACTATATCGAAGAAGCTAAACTAACTGGAACTGAGTGAAAATGGTTCATCTACAGAACTTGTTATGATTGTAGAGATGAGAAAGAAAATTATTTCATGGTTTCCTAAAAATTACAGGATCTTCAAACTGAGAAACCAACTACTTTTAAGTGTGAACTATGAAATCACATTTTTGCATTTTGAGTTCATGAGTCTGTTTGAATGAATAGATACTTGTAGATTCAAGTAGTCTCTTACCTGCCACAGTCACTCTTGCTGTCCGGCTCACAATGCTTCCCAGTCCATCCAGCGTGGCGAGGCACTGATATTCTCCCTCATCGGGCCGATGGTGCCGCGAGTGCATCACATTCTGCACCAGCAGCGAGCCGTTACTCAGCTGTCGCCGTCGTTCATCGACCACCGTGCTAAGCAGCACTCCATCTTTACGCCATGTGATGGTGGGGGGTCCTGCCACAGCATCTGACTGTGCCTGGCAGTCTAGCTGCAGCACACTGCCGCGTACTGTCACCGTGTCCTGAGGCTCCTGGGTGAAAATGAAGTCCACAAAACCTCCAAGACCAGACGAGGAGGAAGAAGATGAGGAGGCATCTGAGGCTGCAGGAAAAAGCAAAGGAGACGAAAAGGAGTTAGAGGGAAGCAAGACACCAACAGGACAAATAAACTCATCTACATCAAATACAGGTGTGCTTTAACACACATCTGCAAATCACTATTTAATTATTTATACTTATAAATAATAAAAATATAAACAAATCTCATATTATGCTGATTTTAAATCATAAAAAATGCACAGCACAAAATTGCTAAAAGATCCTCAGAGGGGATAGTGTTCAGTCTGTACTGTTCTCTTTCTATACAAATACATCCAGGGCACATTTCTGGAAGACAACACTTATGCCACCCGTATTCACCGGTTAAACTGGACAATCACAAAAGCAGACAGACAACCAACATAAACATTGTGGAAATAATTCATTTAATAAATAAACTCCCCAGGAATCAGCAATTTGTATACCGTAGCACAGGTCAAAACATCTACCACTGATTGAAACCCAGTAACTGCCCACACAGTGTGACAGTAAATGCATTATATATACACATATTGTATGACTGAAGTTAAAGGTGCATCTTGTTGCTTCTTTTTGTAGCTTTATGTACTTTTGTTCCTGTCATTTTTTTCCAAAATTGAACTCCAAACCAATAATTGTCATGGATCGCTGTGTGGCAGGCAGGATGAGGACCCAATCGCAAAACTTACAGACTCAGGGGATGAACTCAAAAAGCAGCTTTATTGCTGACAAAAGATGACAGGAAGTACAAAACTAAACTGGGAAAAACTAACATAAAGCTCACCAAGGAACACAGGAGAATCACACACAGCATGAGGGAGAACGCGACACAGAACTGAGGGAGACGCAGACATAAATACACAGAGGGTTAACGAGGGAAGTGGGAACACACGGGGACACGGCTGACACAGATAACCATAACGAGACAGGGCGGGGTGAACGTAACATGACGTATACAGGCGCGAGAGGCACAAAGTAAAAAAGGAAGTGCACGGGGGTTCAGACCGGAGGAGAGAGAGAGCACAGGGAGAACATAGACATAACGGGCAGGGGAAACAGGGAATAAACACAAAGAGGGACGAGGGCTCATGAATACACAGAGGGGCACAGAGGGGGTAAGAGTCACGAAGGGGAAACACTTAGGGAACAACACAACAGGACAACTCAGGAAACATGGCCTAAATAAGTAACGAAATACAAAAATACAAGAAACTAAGAATACTGGGCCCACATGGCCCAGGACCATGACAATAATGCCTTGCTCAGGGCTTTGTTCTGTTTTCTAAAGCAGATCAATCAGGACTAGAATTCTAATACATTTTCTAATGCTTTATCCTCTTTTTGCTTCATGTTTTTATCCATGTTTGTCATTAGCTCTGCCAGACATGTCTCTTCAGAGAACAGAGTGTGGCTCTGAGTATTAACCCCCAACCTGTAGAGCTTCACTCAGCAGGATAACTCATCACTGCTATCAAAGCCACAGGAACCTGCTGTATTCTTTGTTTTCAGGTTTATAGACTTTCTTTAATCTGCTGAAAGGCGAGCAGTGGTGGCATCTCCTCCCTTCTTTGATGTTGAGTCTGCTTAAACGTCTTTCATCGTGATCAGAGAGGCAGTTTGTTCAGTCAAAGCCGCCGTTCAACGTCTCCGCATTTCCCGGAAAACCTGAATGGAGGCTTTAGAACGACCTGGAGTCACAGCGTCACAGCGCAGAGTTGACTTTGAAGAGCAGCAGATGTTCTTTTTTTCTGTTTTTCATTTCAGTTGTTCCTATAGGAAAACTAATCAGAGCAAAAACTTCTGTATAAAAGTTAATCCCAGTTGGGCCTGTTCCAATTGGGACCGGAGAAATAAAATGAACAGCACTTCATAAAAAAGTCTTTATCTCTAAGAACTGGGATTTGCTTTCAGCAAAGCAACATCCTTTTCTCCGATAACAATATAGTGCTGAGTGTGTTTTCATTGCAAATTATCAGGTTTCTCCTTACCTCACTATAACAAGAGCCGTGAAATGACTTATCTTGTGGATTGGCACTTTATCAATAAAACTGAACTCAACAAAAAAGGCAAAAACAGAACCAGAATGAATCTGAAACCACACTCTACGCACAAGGTGGATGCCAACAAACATCACAGTCAGTGAATAAAACGATTTAATTGAAACATTTGTCAACCAACAACGGATTCCCAATATATGTATTTATAGATGCATGTGCAGTACAACTCAAATTAACCAAAGGTACTTTATTCTAATGTACTTAACACTGGCTCTTCAAAAAAAAAAATGGTGAGAATCAAGTTAATTGTTCTTAATTTAGGCTCGTTAGCTGCTACAAAGCTGTTACTCACAACAATTTCCCACCTTCATCTCTCCAAACAACGGACCTGGCAGATACCCTGCAAACCCATCTGTCATATTGAGGCTAAGAGAGCGTGGCTAAGGGTGCTTAAAGTCTTTTTAAGGGCCTTTTATTAACAAACAAAAGGCCTTAAAAGTATTAAAGTGTGTTATACTGAGAGACAATAACATTAACAGCACACATACAGTACAGAAAAGAATCTTGTAGAAGAGCAACATCACAGGTATCACAGGTAACTCCGCCTGCAGCCAATCCCCCACCCATACCTGAGGATCCTTCACTCCTTTCAAAACATCCTAGTTTCCTTCCCCACACATCATCCCTTGTTTATCTCAATCTTGCTCCTTCTCCCTTTCTTATTTCTTCTTTTGCGCTCTCTTTTCCTTCATGGTTTCCTTCTTATTGATTCTCCTTCAGCAGTCGTCCCCCTCTCTCTCTATCAGTAACTCACTATCTTGACAGCTCTATCTGTATTCACTTCCTCCACACACACACACACACACACACACACACACACACACACACACACACACACACACACACACACTCAGAGCCAGTCACTTCATCAGCTTGTCCTTGTCCTCGTTGTCCTGCAGTTTGATGCTATCAGTCTCTGCTCAGCCTTCGTCTCTACTCTCTTCTTCTCTCTTTGTTGCCTCTCACTCACTTTATCTTCATATTTCATCTGTAACATGAAGCCGGTCTTCACTTTCTTATTTGACCACAAACTCTTCCAGACATATTTTTTTATGAACTTTTAGGATTTTTTCTGTTAAAAGAAAGTCATATATTTTTCTTGAAGTGTTAGTACACCGAGAAAATCTTGTCGTCCTAACACAGAATATGTATGAATTCAGCATAAAATTAATATATACAAATTAATATATATTAAATATGTATTATAAATGTATGGGGAATAGACAAAAATCTCAACAAGTTAATAAAAAAATTGAAACTGAAGAAATTCTGGTTTTACTGATTTGCTGACAGGCGGCAATTATTATAATCAGTAAATGAGTCATTTAAAGGATTTCTGAGAATGACAGGTCTCCACTTCCAGCTTTTCACATTTGATAATTTTCACATTTTAATGTTTATAGTCAATAAATGTAATGTCTTTCAATTTTGGACTTTTGTTGGGCAAAATAAGACGATTAAACGTGAGTACAGAGAATGTTACCAGCATTTTCGTGCCAATTTCAAGATTCAATAGAAAACATAATGAATAACTGTTTGTGTCAACTTGACAAAATATGAAAACCTTCCACTTGCATCTGATTTCTCTCCTCACTGATTTTATTTCCTGACACTTAAAATATGTCAGAAGCAAAGACTCTGAAAAAACAAGTAAAATAAAAGGACCGTAGAGAGAGTGATAATGAGCAGTCTTGACAGCAATTTAAAATCAGATAAATGCATTCTGAGTCTAGCTTCTAAGTATATATTGATTAGACAGGTTAAGAGCTTTTCTAAGAACAATACTTATGCATTTCTACAAAGATTATCCAAACACTGAACTTACATGCTGTCAGGCATCTCAAGTCCTTTAGACAGGCAGAGATATGAATGGCCTGTATTTACACTCAACAAAAATATAAACGCAACACCTTTGTTACTGCTCCCATTCCCCATGGGATGGACGTAGAGACCTAAAATTCATTCCAGATACACAATATAACCATCCCTCCCAAACAGTGGTCACAAATCAGTCCAAATGTGTGGTAGTGGGCACATCTGCCATATTGAGATAATCCATCCCACCTCACAGGTGTGCCACATCAGGATGCTGATCTGACATCATGAGTAGTGCACAGGTGTACCTCAGACTGCCCACAACAAAAGGCCACCCTGGAATGTGCAGTTTTTTGCGCTATTGGGGGTCTGGGGACCCAGAACCGGTCAGTATCTGGTGTGACCACCATTTGCCTCATGCAGTGCAACACATCGTCGCATGGAGTCTATCAGATTGTCAATTGTGGCCTGTGGAATGTTGGTCCACTCCACTTCAATGGCTGTGCGAGGTTGTTGGATATTCGTGGGAACTGGTACACGCTGTCGTATACGCCGGTCAAGCACATCCCGAACATGCTCAATGGGTGACATGTCCGGTGAGTATGCTGGCTTATGGTTGAGAAATGAACATTCAATGCACGGGCGACAGATCTGGTTGACATTCCTGCTGTCAGCATGCCAATTGCACGCTCCCTCATTGCTTGTGGCATCTGTGGCATTTTGCTGTGAGACAAAACTGCACATTCCAGGGTGGCCTTTTGTTGTGGGCAGTCTGAGGTACACCTGTGCACTACTCATGATGTCAGATCAGCATCCTGATGTGGCACACCTGTGAGGTGGGATGGATTATCTCAATATGCAGATGTGCCCACTACCACACATTTGGACTGATTTGTGACCACTGTTTGGGAGGGATGGTTATATTGTGTATCTGGAATGAATTTTAGGTCTCTACGTCCATCCCATGGGGAATGGGAGCAGTAACAAAGGTGTTGCGTTTATATTTTTGTTGAGTGTATTATAGCGCTTTACTAGTCCCTAAGGACCCCAAAGCGCTTTACATATCCAGTCATCCACCCATTCACACACACATTCACACACTGGTGATGGCAAGCTACAGAGATATGAGACCTCACTCCCTGCTTGGAGCAAGTTGGCCAGACTGAAATGTGTTTTATCTCTTTGTGATTGATGAATATTTATCATTTACTGTTATTTACTGTTTTGTGTTTTAACCCCTTTCCTGTCATTTAGGATTTTTTTTTTTTTGTCTGTCATTGTGGTCAGTCTATCTCTTCACACTAGTTTGGTATCTTTTTGTGGTGAACATGAATCTTTTGTTCTTTCCTTTTGCTGTGAATTTTTACTGATTTGTCACCTTTTGTTTGATTTCTTGCTCATTTTTGTGAATTTCCACTTGTTTGTGGTCATATGGTTGTTTTTGGTCCCATTGGTTTTTGCTTACAGTCTCGTAAGCATGTGTGTTTGTTGTTTGATTTCTTCTTTCTTCCTCAGGTTGTGGATTATCAATCTTCTTCACGATTTTCACTCGTCATTTTGTGTCTTTGTGGTTGTTGTTTTTTAGCATTTCTTGCATTTGATTCTTTTTCCCTGGTGTGGATTGTCACCTTTTTGCGGTCATTTTACATTTTTTTGTACTTGTCTCTTTTTATTGTGTGTTTACACTTTTATGGTCTGTTTACAACTCTCTGCAGTTGGTGTGCTTCTTTGTGGTCATTTTGAGTGTCTGCGATTTTTTTATTTATTTTTTGTTACCTTGTGGTAATTGTGGCTGTTCTTCTGAATCTACAATTCATTCTGGTCATTTTGCATCTCTTTGTAGCTGCTTGAGGTCTCACTTCTGTGTCTCTGTTTTGGAGATTTTGTAATTTTTGCTGCTACTGTGTTTTTTGGTCTCTTTGTGATTGATGTGTGTCTCTTTGTATTGGATTAGTTTTCCGTTTGTGGACTTTTGGCTTCTGTTTTTTTTTGGTCCCTTTGTTCCTTTTTGATGTAATTTCACATTTCTTTGTAGTTGCTTGATGTGTCTCTCTATGAAAACTGATGACAGTCACTCTACAGTAAACAGGGGCTCAGACTCAGAGACATCCTATCTTCCTTTATCCCTGCATGCCTGTATATATTCAATCAAGAAAGCAGCATTTCACCCAGATCATACTAGTGAAGTAGAACTGATGATGATGATAGAAACTTGAAATTCAACAGCTGAGATGCTGTGTGTTTGTTCAGTTTAATCGTGATAAAAAGCTAAACTGAAAAATGAGCAACATGCAATATGAAATATTACTAAATCGTGTAGGCTTTGGTTATGCATTCAATTTTAGATGTTTAAAATCCTTCAAGTCTTCAGTAATTAACTCTAAGACCTGTTAATCTCGTGGCATTCACAATATTTTTGTACTTATATGCTTTTGTCTTCAAAAGCAAATAAAGGTCAATAATTCAAACCATATAGAATCACACTGATCCTGATCCATAGCAGTCTCCGCTGATTACAAGATCCTAAAACATGTTGACCTGAATGCTGGAGCAGCTAATTAACACACTGCAGTAGAATAAATATTCAACACTTAACAGAACAGTACAAGACAAAACAAAATACTTCAGACCTGGTCCAGATCACAAATTTGTTAGCAAGGAGAGAAAAGCCATCGAAAGACCTCTATGGAAGACACGCCCTAGTCAGTTTTGTCACAGAGGTAAAGAAGTGGAAGGATATAGAGCCATCCAGGAGTTTAAATGATAAGATGAGAGTCGGTGACAGCAAGGTGGACAACAGCCAAGACCATCTGAACACACACGCACGCATTCTCACAGTGGCTGACACTGTGGGTTAGTGTCTGGGAAAAAAAAAACAAAAAACGACTGCATTACGACCCTGGACAACGTCCAGATACTGTGTGTGTGTTTGAAGTCTCTGCCAGCTGCTGCCTGCCAGCAGAGAATCAGCTTGACTGAAAGAAGGCAGCAGGAAGGAAGAGGAAGGAAAAAGATGCCCAAAAAAGGAAACCCATCTCTGTCACAATCAAACCATGAAACCATCAGACATCAGCAGCATATCAGGAAATAAACCAATGATGTGTTGCTAAATGAAAAAAACAGCATTTCAACCATGTAAAGCTTGAAAAGTTGACAAAAGAAAAATAATAGAGGAAATTAGTCACTTCAAAAGATTTTTAAAGTCAAATGTTTGCAGAGTTTTAATATTTTGACGGTAAAAGTATGTTTTAACTCAACTCAAATCTTTTAACAACTTGGTTTTATGCAAACAACGGCCTTGCTTAATATAAATCAGTGCATTTATTGTCATTTGTTGCAGGTGTTAAGCCTTATTAAGTATACTGAATTATTTGTAGTCTTTGCCCGCATACTGAGCAGTAAAGTTGTTCAAACTTATTTAAAAGTTTGATTTTTTCAGTACAGCAACGGAGAGTGCAAAGAGACATAATGCTAATGTTTTTTAAATTCAAAAAAATAAATAAATAAATAAATAAATAAATAAATAAATAAATAAATAAATAAATAAATTCAAATTCTTTTCTGTTGTGCTGTGATCATTATTTCAGTTATATTGTGTTTAGATGTAGAGTTGCATTGAGATGCAGTTTTCAGACTGACTGAGAGCCATGCGAGGGTGTAGATATTATAATATAACATAGGTCATAGTGAGTAAGGACTAGTCAATGTTCGGGGTTTTTCAGATGGTGAGAGAGACTGTTTATATGTCTGTGTGGTATATGGGGCACAGCGATGTGAGCAAAAACAGAGCTCTGTCTGTTGTACATATACTGTACATTGTGTACACTAAGTTTCTATAAGAATTCCTGCACTTATTTGGCATCCATTTGCCGAGTATTGGGTACGAGCCCTTAATCTTTGAATTCAGACGTTTTCAGTCGTTAAGTTTTTTTATTCATCTTTGGGCATGAAAAAAAGATTTTTGAACTTAATTTTTTTTAAGCATGTACTTTTCAAAGAGTTTTTTACATGTCTACTTAGGTGGACAACATACGTTTTGAGTGGGTGGCACGGTATCGAGTGACACATCAGTGTCCAATGTAGTGGTTTATGTGCAAATATACCATCAACACTGACATAAACACGAGAAAGGGTTGAGGTTGATATCAAATATTGAATCAAAATCTGTTGAAAAATTTTTAAAAAGCTTGTTTAAAATTAAATAAAACAAGACTAGAATACCAAGAGTGTTTTTGTGAATAAAATTGGATGTAATTGAATGCCATTAATTTAACTGAGTTGAAATGAAAGACAAATAACACAAGAAAGAAGAAGAAAAAGAAAAAGAAGAAACCTGGATGTATGCACTATTTTCTGGAGCAAATGTTTGTGATTGCTGAAGGCTGAAAATTTCTGCTTGTTAGGCTTGAAAAAGTTATAGAACCTCCAAGAATGAACTCGAGGAAAAGAAGTGCTAAGTTAGCAGGAAGCAGTGAAAAGTGAAGCAGAAAAGGAAAGTTTGATAGAGTTAAATGGAGGTCTGACCCCTTACACACTGACTCAAAGCTCACACTGTCACCCAGTAAGCATCATCACCAGTGTTGGTCAAGTTACTTGAAAAAAGTAATCAGTAACTAATTACTGATTACTTCCCCAAAAAAGTAATCCCGTTACTTTACTGATTACTTATTTTCAAAAGTAATTAATTACTTAGTTACTTAGTTACTTTTTAAAAACACGATTTACAACCTGAAGAGGTGATAAAGTGATAGATCTTTCAGCCCAATTCTACTTTTACTGCATAATCCATCATACAAAATGTAATCAAATGGAAAAGTCTCTTTTTTTAACTTGTTTTATTAGTTTTAACCTTTTAACTTTATGCATCAAGCAAAAATTTAATTATATGCAACATTCTCTGACTGGAAGAAATTAGTTTAACATTTAAACCTATTTTCTGCACATTCCAGCACATAAAATAAAATATTTTTTGTGTTTACACTCAGTCTTTCAAATAGATGCAAGTAAAACACAGCAGAACATAAATAAAGTCAAAGACTAGCGGTCCTGTTGCTCTATTTTCACCTGTAAAGCAGGACTGTGGTAGGCGGAGGTTTACCCTGGTGCAGGTGTGCCGCGGTCAGTTGAAGAATCCGCTACTTTCTCTGTGAATTTCCCATTACGTCGTAGCTACTCGGTGCTTGCTTGGAAGTTTAGGGGTTTTTTTCGCTGTAAAAATAAGTTTTCTTCCCACGCACAACGGACACTAATGTTTTTGTCACTTTTTATGGAATCAAACTCAAAGTAAGGTCAGTACTTCCACTCTTTAAAAGCTGCACGCTCATACTCTCTCCTGCACTCGATATATGATCCATTGTTGATCTGCACACAGCTGTTGTCACGAATGTCGCACTCGCTTACGTCACTGTCATGAGACATTCTCGCAAAAAAAATCATGGTTTTAGTAACGCAGTAACGCAGCGTTCCTACGGGAAAGTAACGGTAATCTAATTACCGTTTTTGCAATAGTAATCCCTTACTTTACTCGTTACTTGAAAAAAGTAATCAGATTACGTTACTGCCCATCTCTGATCATCACACAAGCTGACTCATCTCAAAGTGACCTAACTGAAACCTGACAGAAGCAGCACACAGCCACTTTCTTCATATCTTCTTGACTCCCAGAGCTACACCAGACTTTGGCACCACTTCCTGTCTGATCAGCAACTTACTGATTGTTTTTTTCTTTTACGTACTTTTGACTGGAAACCAGTTTTTTGTTGTCTCTGTGCACATTGAGAATAATCGTCATGATTAGTGTCAGTGCAATTACCTTAAAATCTCAAAAGTGAAACAAAAATCATTGTTGGGACGATGGACATGTCAATCACTAAAAACACTAGAGCTGGCTTAACCCAAACATCAAGTCTGTAAGTTGTTACTGACAACAACACTGGCAAATTTACCAAGCAACAATTCCCAGTTTAGTCAAACAGGCTGTTATTCGTGTAACTCAATGTCTCGCAAAATTTGCCTCAAAATTTCAATCCATCCATCTGTTTTCCTAAATACTTTTCCAAGCATTTAAGAAGGCAAGGCTGGAGCTTCATTCAGATAACACAGAGTGAGAGGCAGGGTGCCTCTAAGATCATTTAAATAAAAATAAAAGTATTCTTTGATGACATTTTGAAGAGCGGTATTTTTATGTGCAGTCACTCAATAATAATACAAAATCAGTAGCTGCTCTGTGATGTAAAGTCTCTGCTGTGTGCTTGTGGCTCTCAACACCATTCAGTGCTGAGAGTCTGATGATGAGAAAAGGAAAAAAGAGAAAGAAAGGCAGACAGACGAGTTAGATGCGAGTCATCCTGAAGTAATAGATTAGCATATCAATATCAACTTCCAATCACTAATATTAAATATTAACTCAATAAAAACTGCTGGACAATAAGAACTGAACGACAGCTTAATTTATCTTATTGTTTCACCACAAAAAAGTGGGCTGGTCAACAGCATGAAATACTGGCTCCACCCCGACCCCCGTCTCGGAGTCCTCACTACAACACAGTGCAAACATACAGTATTTATATCCCCTCACCCCCCGAAATTAGCAATGCATGTAGGCACACAGTTTGTTAAGGTCCCATCTGCAGTGAGCTCTGACACCAGCTGGACAGCAGTGTGTGCATGTTTAGCATTAAGCCTTTATTAACAAGCCTCACCTGCTGTCCACCCTCCGTGTCTCATTGAGTTAAAACTCCCATGATCCCTCTATCTCCCAGCTGAGCTCACCACACGCACCAACCAATCCATAGTCAACGGGCAGCAGAAGGAAATCACTTCAATTAAACATCTTTTTTCTTGCTTGTTAAGAGATCATAAAAAGAAGAGCTCAAAGAAACTACAACAGCAACAATAGGAGTCATTGACTGGAATACTTTATTTTGAAATAGTTCAGCATTACTTGAATTCAGCTGCTCTGTCACACTAGACACGCAATAAAAACAGGATGGCTTAAAATTTTGATCAAGAGGCGGTTGCACAAGTGAACCAGTGGGAGGCAACCTGTGTCGAAACAATCACAGTTTAAGTCAGACTCACTGCAATCACGCTCAGACAGATTGGTGAAGGTTTGCAAATAATAGTACTCTAACATGTTACAAGCACTCTAAGTCAGTCTGTGCTGATGAGCGCAACTCGTCTGGGATGCATCTGTTTGTAATAGTGGATTTGACTTCAGTGGTTGTACTTTGATTGTATTCCACTGCTGCCAAATACTTAGCACATTGTACAGTTAACCCTTTAAGACCTATCATAGAACCAAGTCCGCCAGAGCTTATAGTATATTTTTACATGCTGTGGAGCCATTTTTTGGAGCATTTCAAGTCGCTATACATCAATACAAACATTATAGCCCAAATTTTAATAATATGTCTGCATTAGGTGCATAGTAAATACATAAATTGCAAAAAAGTGCAATAAACTACAAAAAAATTTAAAATCGTTTTTGATTTTTTAACATATATTTCTAGTTAGAGAAATTTAAGAGGCTTATCCCTCAAAACTGTAAATACAAAAAAATTGCAGAAACTAGTTTCCCACTACAGGAAATTTATTTTAAGTGTCTTCATAGTTTTATTTTTGAGATACACCAATTTTCATATACTGCAGGAAAAACGAAAAAATATATTATACTGCAAATTTGCAAAATAACAGCATATGCATCAAAATAAAATATTTCCAGCAGTGCAATATGAGTCCTAAGCATCCCAGAAACGACACAGAAAGTCATAAAGTCAAACATAACTTTTAAAAACACCAGTATAGGCTCATAAGATCACGATGGTAAAAAACTACATTTCCGCAAAATGACGTCACTTCCGGTTTCGGGCAGGTCATGGCGGACATGTGATAGTTCACGCTGATGGACGTAGGAAGTGTTACAAACAGCTGATCGGATCAGCAAAGCGTGTTTCTGGAATATTATGTTTTTGTTGCTGCAAGTGCTTTTTATGCAGTTTTAGCAAAGCTATATGTGGAAGGAAACTGTGACCTAGGACAAGCTGATGGCATAAGATGTAAGTACAACTCCTCCGGTTTCATATGCAAAAAAAATTATTGCGCTAGCTCACGTGGTTGCAGTGCTACCGGGATTTAAAAATAGTTAAGCAAAATGGAGTGTGTCCGCTCCGACCGGCTTTACAGGGTTAAAATGCCATCCTAAAGCAAATGTGTCACTATTTGTGGCGGCATCTGGTTGCCTGGAGCTCATGAGGTAGGCCAGGTTATCTACCAACTGGATGGTTGGGGGTTCAATCCCTGGCTGCATCAGTCTGCATGTCAAATATCTTCGAGTAAGATACTAACCCCAAGTTGTTCTGTTATCCATCCACTGGAGTGTGAATGTTAGGTTGATAGTACACATGTCATAGAAAAAAGTGCTGGAGTGAATGAGACACATCTAGGGCTATATAAGATCCAGTCCATGTAAGTAGTGAATTATTTTTTAATGGGAATTTCTGTGTATGTACTGTAAATATCAACAACAATACATGACAATAAGTTTGTAAGACAGTAAGAGTTTTGTGATCATCACTAAGTCATTACTGTTAATTGCTATATTATCACATAATTGCCAACTTGACCCCATTCAATTACAGACTGATAGCAGGGTGACCTACTATATTATATATTATTGAATATATAATGAGAACCTTCACAGACATTATTATTATTATTATTATTATTATTTTGTTTATCTTGATCTACTAAAATATGTTTGAAGATGGCAACCGACTGTGAGTGGTCAAAAACGTGGTCCCTATATTTAGCTGTGTAACTGTGGCATAAAAGAGGCCTACTTTACTTCTCCTTCTTTCCTGTAATATAACTCCAGTTTCCATGGTGAATGTTCACATAAAACATGGCCAAAGTTTCAAATGATAAGCTCAGAGCATGTACAAGAAATCCATGTGAGCCAAAAGCTCCAAACACTCAGACTACTCAGGGCTCTTTGTGGGATCACAGAGAGGATATACGGTCATCTCATGGTAGCTCACAGAATCCCTGCCCAGGTGTTGCTTCACCTCGTGTTTTATATGGGGCAGCCAATCGGAAGACAGCTGACTTAAAATGGGAGCTAAAATAGCTTCTTTCATCCAGAGGATGAACTGAGGGCCTGCACCAAGGCTCAGTCTAACATAAATAAAGATTATTTGCAACTGTGAATTATGCAACTACTAAGCCAATAATATGAATACAGAGCTAACAATGAGCTTTTATGCATTAATCCGTGTGTTTTTTAGAGAAGTCGGTAGGGAAAAACATCAAGGTGATCAATAATATCAGCTTTTACTAGGGTGTCTTTCAGAAGCTCCACTGACACTATACCGAAAATACCAATAAAATATGAAGGACATTACACCCAGTAACACTGGGTAACACCCAGTGTGTCACCTGGGTGACACACAGGCAACGATATCATTGCTGATTTATCACAGTTATATATATGTGTACAAAGTTAATTTTATAGGCAACGATATCATTGCTGATTTATCACAGTTATATATATGTGTACAAAGTTAATTTTATATGGTCCATGTTTTTTATGTTTTATTTCACAAAAGTCTAAAAATAGAGCTGAAAAAGGAAAAAAAAGGAAAGGAAATGCGAAAGCTTTAATATTTTTCCAAAGTGTTTAAACATCTGCTATCGTTAATTTAATTGACACTCTGAAAAGAAACAGACTGCAATTGATTGTGCTGACAGAAAGACACACACTCACAGTAATTAGCAGGAAACACAGCAGGCTGAATGGGACTAGGCTAATTAAGACCAATTGGTGTTAATATCAGAGCGGGTGAAGTGTGCGTGTGTGCAGAACACATTCAGATTAACAGAAAGTGATTTTTACTGAATGTGTGAAGCTCTGCGAAGAGGTGTGAGGCAGCATTTTTTTAATCTTCTCGTGATATGTGTCAGCGAGATGCTTGCATTTGCTGAAATGTTTCATCTCAGACATATTAAAAGTGGTATCGAATAAAAACCGAAAAACAAATAGCAATCAGAGCTCTGAAATACTTGGAAAATTGCTTTGGTTTAGTTGAACTAAAAGTGAAACCTTAAATAAATACAATCACAACAGATGTTAAGACACGCTATTCTAAACAGCAGTGGAATAAAGCCAGAGACAGAGACACGTACGTGGCAAAATGATTGCTTGTATTCAGTGATGGAGAAAAAACATATTAAACACTTTTTGAAGGTTAAGACTTCAAAAAGTAAAGAGAGAAACTGAAGTTGTTGCACTTTCATGTCAACTACATACTTAGAATCTACTAAGCATTTCTACTTAGACAAGTAGAAATGCTTGTGTAAGGCGGGGTGACTTTTGAAACTGTGAGAATTGCAAGGGCAGAACTATCTGATTTTATTTTAATGCTTTTCATCAGTTTTACAACCTTCTCACTAACAAAGACATCATCCATGGCCTGTCGTACTACACCGAAGGAAGAAAGTAAAGGATAAGGCATAACATTAAAGAAAAAACATAGTGGCAACACCAGTGCTACCCATCAACCTTTTAGTAGATACACATATGGTGTCAATTTCAAAATCCTATGTCACTGCATTCTTAAGTTATCAAATTCAAAAGAGTTTCACAAAACCTGGCATGTGACCTCTGACCTTGAGGTCAAGGACACTGGGATCTACACTCATCCAAAGTTAGTAGATTCACCAATGGTGATTTCCTTCTTAAATCATTCACAAGAATTTCAGAAAACTTGATGTTTGACCTTGACTTTAAGATGAAGGTCACTCAGATTCAAAAGTGTCTGAGATTTTTAGTAGCTATTGACATTGACAAACATAGGTGTCCACATCGCACGCCTGGCAACCCAGCAGGGTAACAACAATATCCAGTCAGCCTTTTACAGCTGAGGAGTAATTAAGTGTTTTTTGTTTTTTTTCATTGTAAGTGTCCCTCTAACCAATAGAAATGTTCTTTTCTTCACAGTTTAACACAGAGCTTTCTGTTAGTGGGTTCACAGCAAGACATTTCCTTCACTTCAGTTCTATTTATATAGTACCTGTTAACAACAACATCCACATTAAGACACTTTCCATAATAAGATAAAGCCCTACCTTAGAGAATAGAGAACTGAATAGCCAATTGAATAGCCAACTGCCATGATGATTCCTCAGAGCAACAATATGCTTGTCTTTTTTATTTGTTATTGGGCCATAATTTTAATGGTCTGGCCCACTTATGAAACCAAATTGTGTTGTATGCATCCCACAAAGTAACATGAGCTTGTCATCCCTGCTTAGACGAGTGTACATAGTTAGATGTAAGAGCAATATTAAGTTCTCAGGAGCCTGACAAGTTATTGTCAGTAATATATTATCCATAAAGCAGTCATCTGAATAAGCCGCCTGGGTGCTAATAGTAGACTCTAACAACAGTAACAGTAAGTAACAACAATCGAAAATTTGACATGTGAGTGAAAAAAACTCTAATGTCAAAAATGAGTAGCTTTTTTTTTTTAGCTTTCTAAAAACAATAAACATTTCAAAGCCGTTCTTCATTTCATCAGGTTTGTTTGAAGGTCTGAATAGAACGAGAGAGCAATTTATATTGCAGACGACATAGATTACGTCAAAACTGATTCAGAAAAAAAAGAAAATGGTATCTGTCAAAAAAATGGCAGAACAACGTGAACAAATACTGAAAAAAGGAAACAAAATGAAAGGAAACACACCTACACACACACACACAGACAGACACACACACTCACGGAGAGAATATGATCATGTTTGTCTCATGGGATGCAGTGTCACTGCTGTCTGTGGATGCATTTTGACAAGGACCAAATGGAAAACACACACACCCTTGTGTGTGTGTGTGTGTTTGCAGGTTAAAACACCAATAAGTGTTTTGGTCTGGCACAATTGTTAACGGGGACCTTTACTGCTGGTCAGACAAGCACACGCACAGGTAGCCACCTACGACACTACACACACACACACACACACACACACACACACACACACACACACACACAGACATGCACACACAAAATACAATGACAATAACAGGGTAGCTTAGTGTCAAAGTGGCAAGAAGGGAGTAGCTGTCATAACACACACAAACACACACACACACACACACAAATTCATAAATGACAATTTTAAAATAGCTTTTTGTCCCAGTACAAAGAGAATAAATGTCATACATGTCACTGACACCCACTGATACACAGGACAATGAGACCTCAGGTCCACTTTGTCCCCACTCCCACTGTCGTATTTGTACTTAATTAACTGTCATTTTAACAATCAGATTAATCACCATCAGATTAACTATTAATGAGTTTATGAATTCACTATAGGAGTTTTGTCTAGATGAGGTCATCACTTTTAGTGGGAGATTAAATTAAAATTCATGGTTTTTCTTGAGTTGTGTTTCGATTGGAGGTAAAAGGTCAAAATATTGATTAGATCTAAAATGAAGGTGGAAGGTGAGGTTAAATAAGGTTAAAGTCATCTGGACAGGCTCACAGTTTGATCTAAAGTTTGGTTTTAATGGACATTAATGGACATTAAAACGTGGTAAATTTTAAAATACATTGCTGAATATAAAGTTTTACATAAAAAGCTTACACCGTTCACAGCTGCTCACTGTTTTGCCCTCCAGATGCCCAGCACAGGTATATGAGATAGTCAAACACATTCCTGAGCATGACTGGGGTCAATACTGCCACTGCTGTTATTATGCTACCTATCAGTCAAACTCACAAATCCCCTCTTTACAGCAGTAGCTTTTCCATTGTTACTGGTAAGCAGCTGCAAAATTTAACTGTATAATTAAACTGTACAGTTAAAGCTAACCAGGAAACCCAAAGAAACCTCCTCTAATGTTCACTGGAAGCAGCTCCAGAGTGAGTCAATCTCCACAGATATGTTAAAATGTTCTTAGCAGAATGGTAATCATAATAGTAAAATGGGGGGGGAAGGGACAGTGAGATGGAGAGAAGACCTGAAAGTGCAAATGGGTGTATTGATGTTCAGAGATTCAGAAGCATACTGCAGAGCAAGATTATGGATTACCTTAAAGACGAGGAGTAGAATCTTGAAATCAATACAGTTATTTAACTGGAAGCCATTGTAGGTATTGAAGGACAGGTATAGAAGGACAGATATATTGTGACTAATGGAAGAATTTCTGGTGATCATGCTACCAACTGAAATGTGGACCAGTTGAAGTGTATGTATGGACTGAAAAGAAAAGAATTATAGTAATTGATGCAAGATGTAAGCAAAGTCTGGAAAGGATGGCAGTAATATTGTGTGTGAAACATGGACAAAGGTGATTAATGTTACGAAGATGCAACCATGAGGACCTAGGGATGTTATTGATGTGCACTTGAAAAGAAAGCATGATGTCCAGACTCTTAACATGAGAGGAGCAAAAAGCTGTTATATTTAGACAAAGTGGATTTGGTGCCAATGAGGAGAACATTGATTTTCATCTCTGTTCAATTTGAGAATGTTACAAGAAAATCAGGATTTGATTTCCTGGAGACAAACACAGAGGGTGATGGGTGCGCGCGTGATGATAGGTTTGGTGGACACAGAGTTGGGTGTCATCAGCATACCGATGGAAACTAATATTAAGAATGTTATGAGATATAGTGTCAAAGGCTGTGCTCAGATCTAAGAGGATGAGAATGGTTAAGAGTTGCTGTCAATTGTCAAAAGGAGGTCGTTACTGATTTTTTTCCAGGGCTGTTTCTGTACTATGAAGGGCAAATAAACCAAGCTTATATTGTTTATACTGGTTATTTTGAGGCAACTGAGCATGAACCTGTGAACCAACTATTTCCTCAAGGATTTTAGATAGAAAGGGTAGGTTGGATGAAATTATTGAAATTGCTGGGATCTCCTACAGGTTAGTTGTGCACACAAGTTATTGCAGCTGACTTGAGAAATGAGGAAACAATACTAGAGATAAGGAAGGAAGGAACACTAGTATTTATTATGGTGGACAGAGAGAGTAGCAAGCTTTTATTAAGTTAGTAGGAAAAGGGTCTAATTGACAGGCAGATAGCTTGTGTCGTGTTTTCAATAAAACATCCGTAGTAGTTAGCAAGCTTCTTTATTTTTAACGTGGCTCACATCCATGTACGTAAAACATAACCTGCCGCTGCTTCTGCAACACAGTATATATCACAATTTGGTTAGACAGCCCCCTAGTGGTAAAGCTGAACTACCCCCATAACTCCTATCAACACAGCTTGGATTTCTGAAGAAGGCCAGAGAGAGGTTTCAACCTTTCAAGTGTACCACAGGACTGAGGGAAGTGGTGAAGACAAACTGTAGGAGGTGTTAGTGCTTAGCTGCCAGTGAATCTTGTCAGCGTTGCTAATGTTAATGTAAAATGTAAAACCTGAGCCAAACAAGCAGTTTTAAATCCTTTTTAATAGGCCAAATCCAGAAAGTATTACAGTGGGATGAATGGACCAAATCCTGCTCTGTGAGAAAGTAACCCTAAAAAAAGGCTTCTAATCACTCATAATCATTACAGGCTGATCAATAAGCTGAGGTGTCATGTGATCACAGAGAGAGGAAGAGTATTCAGAGACCAATCTGGTTTGCTCACAGCAGGATAGCATCAGGGATGAAATCTTTAGTGTGAAGCGAAAACGGTGTCGAAGCAGTTTTAGTCGTCTTTGATCACAGATTCACATCCTGAAAACGCAGAGAGTCGGGAAATAAAACATAGGAGCCGAAAGCTCCGAGATGAAAAGAAAGATCGGGATGAAAAGAAATATCAGAGAAGGAGAGAAGTGTGAACGTGTTTGGGGTTTTCATTCGAAAGCCATTTTCTTCCTCAGACTTAAGTTTGCATTTTAATCTTCTCTCCTTTCCCCCAATTTGTCTTTATCCTGGTTTTTGTTTAAATAAATATTGTTTCTATGCACTTTAAATGTCAAGTAATAATAATGTAATGATATAAATAAAAATATCTGCTTTTCTTTAGGAAATCTTTAACACTAATTAAAAGTTTTGGTAAGTAAGTAATTTCATCAATTCAAACTGCTGATGTGGGTTTTTAAAACACACAGAATCTCTCACAGGTTGAGTTTCTGTAACAGATCCGTCCCTGTGCAAACTGAACAGGAAGAAACTGAAATTGGTTCCATGCTGAGAAAATGTCTCTCAGCTGGAAACCATTTTCAGAGGTGGAAGGTCAGCAGTGTGTGGCTCAGTCAGACGGTCCAGCAATCTGTCTCCAAATGAATGCTGCCACAAACCTCTACAGTAGTGGAAAAGGTCAGTGCTACATGATCACAAGGCCTAGTACTAGAATTTACTAGAAAACCTTGAGCTTCAACAACTACAAGGCCTGTTGCTCTCATATTGAGAAAAAAAGTATTGCTGAATTTTACTCAGTGTTAATATCCAAAACGGGTGACAGTAAAATCAATATAAATTGTTTAACTGTGTCATATGACTGTTATACAAGATTCGTATTCATGTATCAAGACATGCTAGATTGAAAGCCAAAAAAACTATGGAGTCTAGGGCCTGGAATAATTACCAACCTGAAACTAGAAGGAGAAGAGGTCTTTGAGAATTCATAGGCATGATTTTCAAACGCTTAGAGTGAGTATAACCACTCAGCCTTGAGTTACAACAAGAAGTACATCTGGCTTTATATCAGGAACAATGAACATGCTTATAGGCACAACCAACAAAAAATGGCACAACTAGAAAAAGAATGATAGTACAATAATTGGAGCTAGGATAGCTAGAACATGTACGGGGTGGGCCATTTATATGGATACACCGTAATAAAATGGGAATGGTTGGTGATATTAAAGTCCTG
>NW_024582811.1:0-1001 GCF_018398535.1 Haplochromis burtoni
CAGACAGCATCAGGACCTGCGTAACAGGAAATGTGATTATATTTGCATATTGACGATGTAACCTATAAAAATAAACAAATACTGCAGTACGGTGTGACTCTCTGTCTGAGTTTCACCCGTGCCGCACGTTATCAGTATCAAGTGTCTCAGTGTTGTTTATTCACCTGACCGTTTGTTAACTGTAAATCTCTGACAGTCAGAATTACCATTATTACTTTCACATAAAGTCAGGGCTGACCCGGGACCATTGCTGTCAGTCACACTGCACAGGATAAAGGCCCTTTCACATCAGACGTGGCATTCGCTGCGCTCACAGCTAACTAAGAGCAAAGAATCCACAATTTGTGTTGTGCTGGCTGCTGCGCTAGCTTTTATGTTGTTTTCTTGTGGCTGCTCTACGTGTACTAGATGCACCTGCCCCTCGTCGTTTCAAAACGTATCTCTGATTTTATATCCTCTATGACAGTGTGTGTTGTATTATGTTCACGTTTTTAAGTAAAAACATGAATCACTCGATCATAACTAAGAAAGCTTTGTAACTATCCCGACTAGCGAAGAGTGTGTCATTTCCACAAAAGTGCTTTCCTCCCCGAGGCCCACAGAGCCGTTGAAAAAACTGTGGAGGTCCCTGCACGTACACCTGTGACAAAAAGTTCACCGAACTCAGACACGCACAGAATGTTTTCCTTTGTGGTGATGAAGGAAAACGCTGGCACCTTTGACCTTCCAGGACCTGAACCTCAGTAAAGAGTCCCTCCCACCGCCAAACCCATTTGTTCTCTGATTGGATAGCTAAATTTGTGATTGACATGACACTGACCAGTCAGCTGAAAGGAAGAAAAATCGGGTCAAAATTTATACTGCAAGTTGAAAGTTACACACAGCCAAGGAACGTGAGTGCAGAGTTTTGTTTGTATCTGTAAGCAGACATTAACAACAGCAAAAAAAGTAACTTGTGTAAATGTTTTTACAAACAAATCTTTTTCTTTTTCTTAACACAC
>NW_024582811.1:2501-19902 GCF_018398535.1 Haplochromis burtoni
ACATAAAATTTTCAGATATTTTGGTTTACGAGGTTACAAAACTCAGTTCACAGCTATGCAGTCTGATTTACAAGTACAAAATATTTATGACCACAATTTGAGCCCAAAGCATTTGTGTAGTGGGCGTCATCTCAGCACACACTTGTAGGCATTGACTGATCCACAACACTTATGTGTTATACTCACTTGTTCCTCAGCATCTGCCAGGCCGCCTCGATGTCCGCATACAGGTTCTTCTCTGAAGGCTTGCCGGTGCTGACTCCGTAGCCTGAATAGTCGTAGGAGAACACGTTGCAGTTTATCCTGGAGCCCAGGCCGATGTAAAAACTGCACATCTGCCCCAGGTCCACAGCGTTACCGTGGGAAAACAGCAGCGTGTAGCGACTGTTCGGAGCGCAACGCACAAACATGCATGCTACCCGGTTACCCCGGCTGCTTCTAGTGGTGAACACTTCCACTGCATCGAGCTCTCGCTGGGAGTATTGCCAGTCTGCCCGTTCGGTTAAATGTAAGCTAGTCACCCCGTTAGCGTCGGTGTGCATGGAATACGTGGGCTCCGGTGGAAGGAAAGCTAGTTTGGCCGCGATGCGACTCGGACAGGGTGGACAGCAGAACAGCCAGCACAGCTCGCCGATAGAAAACCCATTCATCCTGGGGCCTTGTTCTGGCATTTAGGCCCGGGGTTACCTGATTTACTAACTTCGGCTAAAACAAAACACGCGGTTCGGATCTGTTTCGAGATCCGGTGTACCATTAACAGACCGCAGCAGGGCCGGAAGACAAGCTGAGCGACGTCTCGGCTTTGCAGCTACTCGCTAGCCGGCATACAGGTGGCTCACAGCAAAACTCGCAGAAATTGCGACGCAACATTTACGTTTATATTACTTTACACCACTAAACTGTGCCACTACTGGTCTCAAAAGCACAGTTCTACCCTTTGAAAACATCACTTGCTGTAGCTTTGTTGCTAATATATTGTAATAAAGAAAGCAGCCATCTCTCTTGAATGGTGACAAGCCGGTTTTCCGGTACAACCGGATATCCTGCCGTAACAAAAACAAAACGCCGTAAGATATTTTAAGGGAAAAAAACAAACATTTTCTTTATTGAAAAAAAAAAATCCACACACACATCCAAAAATCTTCATTTGTTTATATTTTGCGCTTTAAGGAAAAACAGTCTGTTCAATTCCAAAGATCTATTTTCTAAAGACTTGGGCTGATCCACACTGTAATGTTCGGGCTCTGTGGAGGTGACCGATAAAGTTGTGTTTTTCTGTCCATCACTAAAATCACTGTTGTTACCTTTTATATTTTGCTTTATTATTATAGGATATATACCTGTTTGATTGTTCTTGTGATTTGGCGCTATATAAAGTTAACTGAATTAAATGTCTTCAAAATAGATGCATATAGTGTGGCATTTATTAATTGTAAACCTTGTTTAGGTACAAACTTAAACAAACACATCACCTGACCTGTGATCTGAGCAGTGATGGTGCCCAGAAACAGAATGAGAATCTGTGAAAACATGAGACAAGATTCACACACACACACACACATATATATATATATATATATATATATATATATAAAAACACCCAGCACGCCCCTGCGGGCGGTTTATCCTTCAAGCTCGGGTCCTCTACCAGAGGCCTGGGAGCTTGAGGGTCCTGCGCAGTATCTTAGCTGTTCCCAGGACTGCGCTCTTCTGGACAGAGATCTCCGATGTTATTCCCGGGATCTGCTGGAGCCACTCGCCTAGCTTGGGAGTCACCGCACCTAGTGCTCCGATTACCACGGGGACCACCGTTACCTTCACCCTCCACATCCTCTCGAGCTCTTCTCTGAGCCCTTGGTATTTCTCCAGCTTCTCGTGTTCCTTCTTCCTGATATTGCTGTCATTCGGAACCGCTACATCAATCACTACGGCCGTCTTCTTCTGTTTGTCTACCACCACTATGTCCGGTTGGTTAGCCACCACCATTTTGTCCGTCTGTATCTGGAAGTCCCACAGGATCTTAGCTCGGTCATTCTCCACCACCCTTGGGGGCATCTCCCATTTTGACCTCGGGACTTCCAGGTTATACTCGGCACAGATGTTCCTGTACACTATGCCGGCCACTTGGTTATGGCGTTCCATGTATGCCTTGCCTGCTAGCATCTTGCACCCTGCTGTTATGTGCTGGATTGTCTCTGGGGCATCTTTACACAGCCTGCACCTGGGGTCTTGCCTGGTGTGATAGACCCCAGCCTCTATGGATCTTGTACTCAGAGCTTGTTCTTGTGCTGCCATGATTAGTGCCTCTGTGCTGTCTTTCAGTCCAGCTTTGTCCAGCCACTGGTAGGATTTCTGGATATCAGCCACCTCCTCTATCTGCCGGTGGTACATACCGTGCAGGGGCCTGTCCTTCCATGATGGTTCCTCGTCTCCCTCCTCTTTCTTGGGTTTCTGCTGCCTGAGGTATTCACTGAGCACTCGGTCAGTTGGGGCCATCTTCCCAATGTATTCTTGGATGTTTGTTGTCTCATCCTGGACTGTGGTGCTGACACTCACCAGTCCCCGGCCCCCTTCCTTCCGCTTAGCGTACAGCCTCAGGGTGCTGGACTTGGGGTGAAACCCTCCATGCATGGTAAGGAGCTTTCTTGTCTTTATGTCAGTGGCTTCTATCTCCTCCTTTGGCCAGCCTATTACCCCAGCAGGGTACCTGATCACGGGCAGGGCGTACGTGTTGATGGCCCGGATCTTGTTCTTACCATTCAGCTGACTCCTCAGGACTTGCCTGACCCTCTGCAGGTACTTGGTGGTTGCAGCCTTTCTAGCGGCCTCTTCATGGTTCCCATTTGCCTGCGGGATCCCCAGGTACTTGTAACTGTCCTCTATGTCTGCAATGTTGCCTTCTGGTAGTTCAATCCCCTCAGTTCTGACTACCTTCCCTCTCTTTGTTACCATCCGACTACACTTCTCCAGTCCGAACGACATTCCAATGTCATTGCTGTATAGCCTGGTAGTGTGGATCAGTGAATCGATGTCTCGTTCACTCTTGGCATACAGCTTGATGTCATCCATGTACAGGAGGTGGCTGACAACTGCTCCGTTCCGTAGTCGGTATCCGTAGCCAGTCTTGTTAATGATCTCACTGAGGGGGTTCAGGCCTATGCAGAACAGCAGTGGGGACAGAGCATCTCCTTGGTAGATCCCGCACTTGATGGTGACTTGTGCTATGGGCTTGGAGTTGGCCTCTAGTGTTGTACGCCACATCCCCATTGAGTTCCTGATGAAGGCTCTTAGGGTCCCATTGATCTTGTACAATTCTAGGCATTCCAGTATCCAGCTGTGGGGCATTGAGTCATAGGCCTTCTTGTAATCAATCCAGGCAGTGCACAGGTTGGTCAGTCTGGTCTTGCAGTCTCGGCTGACTGTTCTGTCTACCAGTAGCTGGTGTTTTGCGCCTCTGGTATTCTTGCCAATTCCTTTCTGTGTCCCACTCATGTATTGACCCATGTGCCTGTTCATCTTAGCCGATATGATGCCTGACAGGAGCTTCCATGTAGTACTGAGGCAGGTTATTGGTCGGTAGTTGGAGGGGACCGGTCCCTTCTTGGGGTCCTTGGGGATCAGGACCGTCCGACCTTCGGTTAGCCATTCCGGGTGTCTCTCGTTAACTAGCGTATATATACTATATATATATATATATATAGTGTGACTTATCACAATTATATAATATTATATATATATGTTGTATATATGTGTATAGTATATATATATAGTGTGGATATATATAATATATACATATATATACAATGTGTGTATGTATATATATATATATATTATATATGTGTGTGATATATTTATATATATATATATATATGTTGATATATGTATATATGTTGATATAGGTTTCAGTATCCAGGTATCGTAGTCAAAGGAGCTTGCAAAGAAAAGCGTCTGGACTTCTTTAAGTTGCTTGAAGACGTTTCACCTCTCATCCGAGAAGCTTCTTCAGTTCTAAGGTCAAATGGTGGAGAGTCCCAGATATAAACCAGTGGGAGTTTCCCCCCACAGAGGGACAAAAGGACCCCCTGATGATCCTCTAATCGCCTGAGCCAAGGTGTGAAACTGGGTGTGGGTCCCAATCAGCCAGAGTTTCGGGTGAGTTCATTGTGAAACCTGGCCCCACCTTATCATGCGAATTCCTGAGGTCAGATGGCCCAGGATGTGAGTGGGCGTTAAGGCGTCTGGGAGGCTCCTGGATTATGGCAAAAATGATAATCACGATTATTTTCACTGAAATTGAGATCTCGATTATTTGACGATATTTATTTAACCCTTTAAGACCTACCATAGAACCAAGTCGCCAGAGCTTATATTATTTTTTTACATGCTGTAGTGCCATTTGTGGGAGCATTTCAAGTTGCTATACATCAATACAACTGTTATAGCCCATATTTTAATAATATGTATGCATTAAGTGCATAGTAATTACATAAATTGCAAAAAAGTGCAATAAACTACAAAAAAAATTGAAAATCGCTTTTGTTTTGTTTACATATATTTCTACTTGGAGAAATTTAAGAGGTTTATCCCTCAAAACTTTAAATACAATAAAGTTGCAAAAAATAGTTTCCCACCACAGGAAATTTATTTTGAGTGTCTTCATAGTTTTATTTTGGAGATACAGCAATTTTTATATACTGCAGGAAAAACAAAAAACAATCCTATGATGCAAATTTGCAAAGAAAACAGCATGTGCATCATTTCACTGTGGGAAGTGTTACGAACAGCTGATGGACGGCAAAGCGTGTTTCTGGAATATTATGTTTTTGTTCCTGCAAGCGCTTTTTATGCAATTTTTGCAAAGCTTTATGTGGAAGGAAACCGTGACCGAGGACAAGCTGATGGCATCAGATGTAAGTACAACTCCTCCGGTTTCATATGCAAAACAAATTATTGCGCTAGCTTACACGGTTCAGGTTCTACAGGGATTTAAAAATAGTTACGCAAAACGGAGCGTGCTGCTCTGACCGGCTTTAAAGGGTTAACAATGACTTTAA
Source organism: Haplochromis burtoni (assembly GCF_018398535.1). Taxonomy (NCBI): domain Eukaryota; kingdom Metazoa; phylum Chordata; class Actinopteri; order Cichliformes; family Cichlidae; genus Haplochromis; species Haplochromis burtoni. The sequence goes on from NW_024582811.1 coordinate 7,556, forward strand.
AAAATAATATAAAATAGTGTGCAACACCACTGAAGTTTTTTTTTTTTAAACTCTTTTCAACCAACGGCAGTCACTCTCCTCTCCAAATAACTTCTGCTTAGCTTTCCGAGCTTCCCTCGGGTCCTCTTAATCAGCGGTCTCCAACCTTTTTTGCGCCACGGACCGGTTTATGCCCGACAATATTTTCACGGACCGGCCTTTAAGGTGTCGCGGATAAATGAGGGAGGGGCTAATAATCGGCTCAGTCATTTTTAATGATCGTTGAAAGCCCAGATCGTAATCGTGATTAAAATTCGATTAATTGAGCAGCCCTAGCGTCTGGGAAGGGATCTCAAAACTGGATTATAGATGGCAGAGAGTTGGTGTCGTAAACCCCCGCCTCTGTTCAAAGATGGTCGCTCACAGTGGACATAGATGCTTCTTTCACTCCTCTTTCAAACCATCTGTCCTCTCTGTCCAAAATGTGAACATTGGCATCCTCGAAAGAGTGACCTTTGACCTTAAGATGCAGATGGACTGCTGAGTCTTGTCCTGTGGAGGTGGCTCTTCTGTGTTGTGCCATGCGCTTGTGAAGTGGCTGTTTGGACAAAGAGCCACCTCCTCCAGTTCATGTGGGGGAGACACTGAAGCGTTCTCAGACCAGTCGAGAGATATGATCTCTCCAATGTGTCCTCGGTCTGCAGTGGAGGTGGATCCTAGTCAGATGCCCACAGAAGTTGATGACTAAAATCCTCACTCTCTCTCACCATCAAGAGCCCAAACACCAGCTTTTGAGGAAGCTCATTTCCACCATGTGAAACCACAATGTCATTCTTTCAGTCACTAATACTAATTACTATACTTAAAGTTCTCCGTTTGTTCTAGACCCATAGTACCCACATCACCCTTTTCCAAATAAGAACCGTGCTCTAAGACTGCTGAATAATTCCCACAGCTGTAGGGTAAGACTCACAATCCAGAGACTGCCACAGACTCAGAAATGGCTCTGCCACAGAGGTTATGTTTTTGGCAGTGTTTACACTTATGTCATCCTGTCTGTGTGTAAATACAATAGCTCTAAGTTTGAATTCTGATAAACTTTTTAAGAATGAAGAGTGCGGTTATGTTAACAATCCATTAAAATTTGACTTAATCCACCAAGGTCCTCAAAATCATTTCAATTACCGTATATGTTGGTCAAAAATTGACAAAAAACAAACAAACCTTATCACGTGGAAACTATGATTCTTATTACTGTGTTAGGTATTTATAATAATAAAAATATCTTGTCACAGTTGATCTCTTACCTCTCCGTCAATGTCAATAAATCGAAGGTCAACATGTTGCTATAGCTATTTAATATTAAAATAGGCTTCAGAGTGACGAGGACATGGTAAACTTTCTGAGTAAACTTGATTAATTTTATTATGACTGTTATGTACATTTTGGTACCAGGTTCTAACCATTTAAATAAATAACATGAATACATGTACAAAAAGAAAACCGAATGAATAAATACAATGCTATTCCCTTAAAAGTGATTACTACCCAGAGAGTGAGTTTACACTCTGACAAACAAACAAACAAACAAATAAATGGTTACCTGGTGTCAAGCCGGCACTCAACGTTCCCTCTAATGTTTCATGTGTCTGAGCGAACACACAAACTCCCTGAGCGTCCCTTGGACCACTGTGAGCAACAGCAGACGTGTGCACTGTGGTCACGCCAGCATCCAATCCATGCAAGTTACATGTTTATTAAAATAATCTAATTACAGCATTAGTTAGACTATCTTTAATTAACTGCTTTAGTCCACTTACAATGAAAATGTTAAAAAATCTTGTTCATGACCTGTGTAGCATGTTAACACAATTGGAAGTAAAAATAACTTGAACTCCAATTTTGAAAACAAAACTTTATTTCTTTCTTTTCTTTTCTTTTTTTAATAAAGCTCTGACTTGTATTATGAGTCTGTAACTCTGTCTGCAACATACAGTAAACAATGACCAATGCTGGGCAATTAATTATATAGTTACTTCTTCAAAAAAGTAACTGAGTTATGCAAACAACAACATTTTTTGCAGCTATTTTTTTTTTAAATGCAGCCAAGGCATTTTTTTAAATAAACATTTCAAACTATTTACAGAACAATCAGCTGTTCTGCATCAAATCTGATGCCACACAAATTATTTATGTCATGGTTCTCAAGATCTGGAGAGGTCGTGGTGTGTGTATTTTTTGTCTTAACCTCTCCCACCAGGGCGGAACTGGACCTTGGTTCCCCGCCTCTGAACCCACCCTGAACACACACCTGTGGCTCATTCACACTGATCCTGGCAGACTACTTAAGATGGCAAGAGAGGCTGCTTCCTCGCTGGATCGTCACACTACCAAGTGTCAGTGTAGCTTAGCCTATGAAAGTGTTCCTTTGATCTCCTAGAGTTTCCTCCTGACATTGTTTTTTCTCTGTGTACAGGCCTTCTAGACTCCCTGCCGTCTGGATTTCTGTGGATGTGTGTGAGTGAGCGTGAGCTTTTTGGTGTGGACATTTTGAGTGAGTTACGGATCAAGTGGAAGAAGAGCGTGTGTGTGTACCCCCGTCTTGGACCTTCCCTTCGGACCCCGCCCTACTCCTGGGAGCCCTGTGTTATCTATTCCACTGTATATATGTATATATTCTCACTTGGTGTCACATTGCAAATAAACCCTCACCTTCTCTCTAAACTTCAGAGTCCTGCGAGTGAGTCCTCTGCCTACTAATCTGTGACAATTTGTGCCACTCCAAAAAATAATTTGTGTCACTATGAGATGAAGGAGAACAACAGCCTGATACCTGCAGGCCTGACAGCAGCAGATGTGTCACTGCTGTAACACCTGTAACACTCAGCAGTCGCCTCATTGCTCTGACACACAACAACACTACTGACTACACACTAACTACACACTAACTACACACTAACTACACACTAACTACACACTGACTACACACTAACTACACACTAACTACACACTAACTACACACTGACTACACACTAACTACACAAGATTTGCGCTAAACGTTGCAAATCTCTCACATCTCAAACACGCCGTCACTCCTAAAACTTCCCCCTTTCCTAAACAACTAAATGCCATGTTGCCATATCATTTTTTGATTGGTCCACATGGTACATTTTTCCACCAATAGGAAAGGCTGGAGTTTTTTTGGTGTTGTTTTTGCTCACAGGCTTTCGAGCGTTTTCCTTATAAAACGCCGTTTTTACCGTTTCTTCCTGCAGTAAATATAAACAACGACAGTATTCAGGAAGAAAACCAAACATTGCAGATATTTTATCATAACTCTGGTTTTACGTGGCCGATCAACACAATTTAAAAACTGGTATAAAGTCCACACTTTGTCCGTCAGTTGCTCCATCTGTCCTGCTCACATCTCCAATGGTTGTACACGTTGTCATTAACGTGGCTTCACTCCACATCAGCCGCTTTGCTCACTAAAACACATAAGGACGCTGTCATAGCCTGTCAACGACATTGATTAGCTGCGTATGCGAATGTGAATCGCATCATTGGCTGGACTTTGGGATAAGGTGGCATCGTTCTAATCCCATATGGGAGCAGCCAGCCACTGACTGACTAACACTGCAAAACAGAATTGTTAACGTATTAATTTTAATTTCAATTCAGGTAGATTTTTTTTTGTGGAACCTTGGGGAACTCCACATGTGATACTTGTCTGCTCAGATGTGAAGTTACCTATTGATACAAAGTATTTCCTGTTTTCTAAGTATGTTTTGAACCAGTTTAGTACAGTTCCTGAAAGACCTGCCCAGTTCTCCAGTCGTTTGAGTAATATGTTGTGGTCAACTGTATCAAATGCTGCACTGAGATCCAGTAAAACTAGGACTGACATTTTTCCACTGTCTGTATTCAGACATATGTCATTAAACACTTTGGTCAGAGCGGTTTCAGTGCTGTGGTTCTGTCTAAAACCTGACTGGAAGGCATCGTAGCAATTATTCTGTTTTAAGAAGTAACTGAGCTGTTGAGAAACTGCTTTTTCAATGATCTTACTTAAAAACGGGAGATTTGAGATCGGCCTGTAGTTGTTCATTTGTGTCTTGTCAAGATTGTCCTTTTTCAGTATAGGTTTGATTACAGCAGTTTTTAGTGGTTCTGGAAACACACCTGACATTAAGGAAAAGTTGACCTTAATTCTTAGTTCACCTTAATGGGAGCAATAGTGTCCATGACATTTAACATGTTAGCATTGAAGCGATTGACGAGCTCATTGACTGACCCTCTGGACAGGTCAGGTGTTAATGGGAAGACCTGGTTAAAGATCTCACTACTGTCTTCAGTTATACACCGTTTTGTGATCACTGTTGATATATTTGTGTGGGCTGAAATTTTACTTTCAAAGAAAACACAGTAATGATCAGACAGGCCCACATCAGACACAGTAATGTTTGAAATGCTCAGGCCCTTGGAGATCAGCAGGTCAAGAGTGTGTCCTCTATTATGTGTGGCCTCTGTTACATGCTGAGTGTTACTCAGGTCTTTAGTCCCTCTGTCCTGAGGGTTGTCCACATGGATGTTAAAATCCATGAGGGCCCAAATGCAGGCAGCACAGAAGTACAAGAACTTGGTAACAAAGTTACAGAGGGGTGATAAGGGATAAGCAAACACGGGAACGCCTGACAAACAGAAGAGACAAGCATGAGGACAGGAACACTGGAACAGGTAAGGGAGACGACATATACAGAGAGAGGAAGAGACAGCAGAGGGAGTGAGAGACAAAATGGGCTTGGGGAGACTACAGAGGCGCTAAAGACAGAACACAGAGACAAAGACAGTTGGAGCATGACAACAAGACTGACATACACAGGAGACACTGAGAACTAAAACATAGCAAAAGGGAAACACTAAAGGGAACTAAACCAGAACCATAAGAGATAAACACAATAATCAGAAGACTCAAACATAAGAAAACTAAACTAGGAAACGTAAGTCACCCTTCATGACCAAAACAATGATAAGCAAACAGAATCACGGGACCCAGAACATAAAACACTGGGTCAAAGACCAAGAATCATAACAGCACAGAAATGTAACAGAGAGAGATTTATGATGTAAGTCATCACTTCAGGAAGATGGTGAGTATGGTCTTTGAGAACCCTGCCTGGGATCCCATCTGGGCCTGGTGCTTCACACAGCCCAGAACTCATTTCACATTCTTCACATGAAAAGTGAATGAGCAGTATCCCTCGGAGGTGGACCTGTCCTATCCGATCTCTCAAACGGCAAAGGTTTAAACCTTCAGCCAGCAACTCCCTGTTGGCAGATTCCTGCTGCTCCTGGTGTTATCTGCTAGATTCTCTTTCACATCGCTGCCGAGTCTCTGGTCATTAAGTAATGTTCACTTCATTCAGTTTATGCTGCTTTTGCTGTCTTTATAACTTTTTTGAGGTTGTGTTTGGTGTACTGCTCTCTGTTCCCAGATCTACAGTGTGAAAAAGTGTTTGCCCTCTTCCTGATTTCCTGTTGTTTTGTATGCTTGTCACACTTCAATGTTTCAGATCATCAAACAAATTGAAAACATAACACAAGTAAGCACGAAATGCAGTTTCTAAATGAAGGTGTTCATTATTAAGGGGAAAAGTTCAATTTCTGTACCCAAACCCAGGCTAGATCGCTGCCATACCTGTCACTTAAATAGACCTGCCTGACAAAGTGGAGAAGACAAAACATCCACCTGCAGGCCTCACTTGCCTCAGTTAAGGTCAGTATTCATGACTCCACCTGTATGAAAGAAAAAGTGCTTGTTACGCAGAGAGGTGTGGTGTGGAAACCAGTCGACATCACTCTTGACTGAACTCATTCGTTTATTGGTCAATCTTTCACACACACAGCAAAATGGCAACGTTTCCATCTCACTCCCACATCCTGCAGTCCACCTTTATATTCTCTCAGATCAAACATTCTCAATTCAAATGTGACAAGAAAAACCAAGAAGGTTAGTTTTTATAAATAATCCTAACATCATCAATCGCTTGTCAAGAATGGAAGCAGATATTTGCACATACACAATTTAAAGCTCATTTCACACTTCCCTAATTACTTTGACCAACCAAACTTGTACTCTTGCCAGCTCATATCCTATAAAAGAGCTGCATTTAAGATGGCTGGCACCTGGGTAACTTACACCAAACATTTATCTTCTATCTTGGTGCACAGAGGTATGTTAAGCACTCATTTTACATTAAAAACCCACCATAGGTGAGATGAGGCAGGACTTAGTGCTTCCTAACTTTACCAACTTTACACCACATGCCTTTAAAATGGTAAATGGCCTGTATTTGTATAGCGCTTTACTCGTCCCTAAGGACCTCAAAGCGCCTTACATATCCAGTCACCCACCCATTCACACACTGGCGATGGCAGCTACATTGTAGCCACAGCCACCCTGGGGCGCACTGACAGAGGCGAGGCTGCCGGACACTGGCGCCACCGGGCCCTCTGACCACCACCAGTAGGAAGAGATGATACTTTTTCAGGTAAGTGATTGTGCAATGTCAGTGTAGTGGGTTGATGGAATCTACGATAATTTATTATGTAGTACTGTTTCATTTTCTTTGTTTTTTTATATTGTTTGATTGTTGGAAATTCATGTCTAATTAGTTTGTTACTCAAATTCAGTTGTATCCTTTTGTTTTTTTTTTTCCGTTGTTAAGTGTTTAATTGTTTTTATTTGTTGTCATCGCTATATTCTATCTCTACTATTTTTTTCTTTTTTTTTTCATATTTCTTGTTGTAGTCATTGTTTCTTGTTTTTTTGATCATGCTGTGAATTCTCCAGACACGCATCTTCTCTGTTCAAACAGGGGCTCAATCCAACTCTGTGCTTGTAGTTCTGTGTGGGCAGGGTAAAGTGCATGTGGTAGTGAGTTGTGATTTCGAGCTGTATCAGGTGTAAGTGATTGGCACAGCTGCTGCACTTCAGCTAATCAGTTTCTCTCTCTCTTAGGTTGGCTGACATATGCACACTTTGATCACACCAGTGGCCACTAACATGCCAGCTGGTCATTTCAAACTTGTTCTTGTGTGCCTACAAATAAGAAAACCGCTTGCTGTGCTACACTAATCTGAGGCTACATTTGTGCTAGGGTGAACCCACAGTAACCCACAACTGAGTCAGACGTTTGTTTTTCCAAGTGCTCCTCAAGGAAATCCCAAGAAAGTTTCAGGGCTGTAGTACGCGGGTGAACACTTAGGTTGAAGGTTGCAGTTGTTCTTATTTCTCCTCTATTGAAGTTTTAGTTCTTAATTTAGTTGCTCTAACTTGATTATTTTATCTAAGATAAAAAACAATACTTTTTAAATTGTCACTGTAAGATGAGTTTTGCTGCTCTACATCCTCCAGTTTGCCTGCTTGTTGTAAGAGTGACAAACTCAAAAATGAACTCTGGGAGTGGGGAAACAAATCCACCTCATGGTAAAATTGTATAGGCACCTAACAACTAAAAGAATAGAAGAAATTAATATTTTATAGGGTAAAATAAAAAATTTTAAACTTTCTTTAACCCAGAAATGTAAGCAGTGATTCTTATACAAATCAAGCTAAGACTAGAATATCATCCACAGGCTGATTTAAACATATTTTAAAACAAAGGCTTTATACACGAGTTTACTGAAAAGAAGTCAGCACTTACTCCTCTAAAAGGCAGACGAGCTGAGTTTGTTCTATCTTCACATCAGCTTATCTCTGAGTCTCTAACGAGATGGCATTCAAGAGCACAAATGATTGGAGGAATACTCACTTTGTACAGTACTCACCTAGCAAGAAATCAATGTCTAGGAATTACATGGACTCTGTTGTAAACCCTCAATTTCCAAATAGCTTACACAGAACACGATAAGAATGATTAAAAGCTAGAGCTGCTGTCTTTTGCTGAAAAGTGACCCCATGACTCCTGTTCAGCTGTAACAGCAGAGATGGGCAGTAACGCGTTACAAGTAACGCGTTACTGTAATCTGATTACTTTTTTCAAGTAACGAGTAAAGTAAGGGATTACTATTGCAAAAACGGTAATTAGATTACCGTTACTTTCCCGTAGGAACGCTGCGTTACTGCGTTACTAAAACCGTGATTTTTTGCGAGAATGTCTCACGACAGTGACGTAAGCGAGTGCGACGTTCGTGACAACAGCTGTGTGCAGATCAACAATGGATCACATATCGAGTGCAGAGAGAGTATGAGCGTGCAGCGTTTAAAGCGTGGAAGTACTGACCTTACTTTGAGTTTGATTCCATAAAAAGTGACAAAAACATGAGTGTCCGCTGTGCGTGGGAAGAAAACTTCTTTTTACAGCGAAAAAACCCCTAAACTTCCAACAAGCACCGAGTAGCTACGACGTAATGGGAAACTCACAGAGAAACTCGCGGATTCTTCCACTGACCGCGGCACACCTGCACCAGGGTAACCCTCCGCCTACCCCACTCCTGCTTTACAGGTGAAAATAGAGCAACAGGACCGCTGAGTCTTTGACTTTATTTATTTTCTGCTGTGTTTTACTTGCATCTATTTGAAAGACTGAGTGTAAACACAAAAATATTTTATTTTATGTGCTGGAATGTGCAGAAAATAGGTTTAAATGTTAAACTAATTTCTTCCAGTCAGAGAATGTTGCATATAATTAAATGTTTGCTTGATGCATAAAGTTAAAAGATTAAAACTAATAAAACAAGTTTTAAAAAGAGACTTTTCCATTTGATTACATTTTGTATGATGGATTATGCAGAAAAAGTAGAATTGGGCTGAAAGATCTATCGCTTTATCACCTATTCAGGTTGTAAATCGTGTTTTTAAAAGTAACTAAGTAATTAATTACTTTTGAAAATAAGTAATCAGTAAAGTAACTGGATTACTTTTTGGGGAAGTAATCAGTAATTAGTTACTGATTACTTTTTTCAAGTAACTTGACCAACACTGGTGATAGGAGTGTGTAAAAACACACACACAATTCCCCACAATTCAGTGTTGAACTCTGGAAAAGGTGCAGCAAGATGATGCTGAGCCTGTGTCAAAGAGAAACAAAAGCTTAGGTTGCGTTTTCAGGAAGTCAAACTGCATGACACTTTCTCCCCAAGGCTTCCCAAGAAATACTTCTTTTTTTAAAAGGTGGGGTTCAGTGTATGCTGAAATATTGGAAACCCTGTCTCAAGTAAGAGTAGAAAGACTTGTTTGGCAAGACATTTGTGTCACTTTAAATAATCTTTCATCTTTATAGCTCCTTCATAATATCTCCAAAACTGCAGCTCTTGTTGGGTGGTCCTGGTATGCAGCAGTCATTATCTGTCAAAAGTGGTCCGAGCAACAGGGTCATGGATGGCCAAAGCTCACTGATGCACGTGGGCAGTGAAGACTGGCCCTTGTGGTCTGACCCAACAGATGAGATACTATAGCAGCTATAGTATCTCATCTGTTATACAGGGAGTGCAGAATTATTAGGCAAGTTGTATTTCTGAGGAATAATTTTATTATTGAACAACAACCATGTTCTCAATGAACCCAAAAAACTCATTAATATCAAAGCTGAATGTTTTTGGAAGTAGTTTTTAGTTTGTTTTTAGTTTTAGCTATTTTAGGGGGATATCTGTGTGTGCAGGTGACTATTACTGTGCAGAATTATTAGGCAACTTAACAAAAAACAAATATATACCCATTTCAATTATTTATTTTTACCAGTGAAACCAATATAACATCTCCACATTCACAAATATACATTTCTGACATTCAAAAACAAAACAAAAACAAATCAGCGACCAATATAGCCACCTTTCTTTGCAAGGACACTCAAAAGCCTGCCATCCATGGATTCTGTCAGTGTTTTGATCTGTTCACCATCAACATTGCGTGCAGCAGCAACCACAGCCTCCCAGACACTGTTCAGAGAGGTGTACTGTTTTCCCTCCTTGTAAATCTCACATTTGATGATGGACCACAGGTTCTCAATGGGGTTCAGATCAGGTGAACAAGGAGGCCATGTCATTAGTTTTTCTTCTTTTATACCCTTTCTTGCCAGCCACGCTGTGGAGTACTTGGACGCGTGTGATGGAGCATTGTCCTGCATGAAAATCATGTTTTTCTTGAAGGATGCAGACTTCTTCCTGTACCACTGCTTGAAGAAGGTGTCTTCCAGAAACTGGCAGTAGGACTGGGAGTTGAGCTTGACTCCATCCTCAACCCGAAAAGGCCCCACAAGCTCATCTTTGATGATACCAGCCCAAACCAGTACTCCACCTCCACCTTGCTGGCGTCTGAGTCGGACTGGAGCTCTCTGCCCTTTACCAATCCAGCCACGGGCCCATCCATCTGGCCCATCAAGACTCACTCTCATTTCATCAGTCCATAAAACCTTAGAAAAACCAGTCTTGAGATATTTCTTGGCCCAGTCTTGACGTTTCAGCTTGTGTGTCTTGTTCAGTGGTGGTCGTCTTTCAGCCTTTCTTACCTTGGCCATGTCTCTGAGTATTGCACACCTTGTGCTTTTGGGCACTCCAGTGATGTTGCAGCTCTGAAATATGGCCAAACTGGTGGCAAGTGGCATCTTGGCAGCTGCACGCTTGACTTTTCTCAGTTCATGGGCAGTTATTTTGCGCCTTGGTTTTTCCACACGCTTCTTGCGACCCTGTTGACTATTTTGAATGAAACGCTTGATTGTTCGATGATCACGCTTCAGAAGCTTTGCAATTTTGAGACTGCTGCATCCCTCTGCAAGATATCTCACTATTTTTGACTTTTCTGAGCCTGTCAAGTCCTTCTTTTGACCCATTTTGCCAAAGGAAAGGACGTTGCCTAATAATTATGCACACCTGATATAGGGTGTTGATGTCATTAGACCACACCCCTTCTCATTACAGAGATGCACATCACCTAATATGCTTAATTGGTAGTAGGCTTTCGAGCCTATACAGCTTGGAGTAAGACAACATGCATGAAGAGGATGATGTGGACAAAATACTCATTTGCCTAATAATTCTGCACTCCCTGTTACATAGAAAAAAGTGCTTGTATGATTTGTGTGTGAGTATTCAGTGTGGTTCGGATGTCTGTGTTGTTCGACTGAGTGTTTGGCTTGGGGCTGTGTGTGCGATGAGTTGTGTGTGTGTGGTGTGTCTGATCACGATTATTTACTATGTTTATTATCCATGTGGATCCAGTGGTGCCCATATAGACCTCTGTCCACCACTGAAATACAATAATAATAATAATAATATACACACACACACACACACACACACACACACACACACACACACACACACACACACACACACACACACACACACACACACACACACACACACACACACACACACACATATTTAAATTATAGTACCAATGATATAATCTCAGGCCAGCTTATCAAGCAGTGACCTCAGCATCCTGCTCCCTGAGAGTCCTCCTGGAAAAAATCCCCAAGCAAATCTAATCTCTAAAAAGTTCTTTTAAGATATTTTCCCCTCAGGCACTGCCTGTCTCTGTGTAAGCCAAACACCCCAAAAAAGACATGAAACAGGCCTGAGATCTGTCAGGGGATTGATATAATAAGCCAAAGTTAACACAGTCATAACCTCTTCTGCTGCAAGTGGAGCAGTCAGCAGGCTTTAGCAGCAAATCGCTCTCCCACACACCACCCAGCTGTTGGACACAGTTTCATGAATACAGTCTTCTTATGTATCACAGTGGAAGCAACAAACTGTTTTTAGAAATTAATTTTATGAAGAAATGCATTTGCACAATGATTCTGTCATTGGGTAAGAGATTGAGCTGACATCAATGAGCTATATTTATTTTTCAGACATTCATCCTTTGTGTAATTTAATATTTTATTCATGTTTTAATGTTTACACTGGTTTCTCTAATGTGAAAATGGAGCAGTCTCCATCTCCCTTTTCAATTTACTTCTTGAACTGAATATAAATGTAAAAAGCTTCAGCAGCACATCATGCAAAATGTAGAAGCAGAACATTGAAATGAAACATTGAAATGACAGTTATTCATTTGTCAGATTTATGACTGCAACTGCACTTAGTTTCTCAATAATAACTAGAAAGTTTTTTCACACTGTGACATTTCAGGTCATGTTCCTGATGGCCTGTCAGAATCATTAAAAACACCTCGGTTAAACACTGCCCTGATAAGGTATACAGGCATATATGGTGTTACTATTTTGTTACTATTATAGTATAAACGGGCGATCGTGGCTCAAGAGTTGGGCGTTCGCCTTGTAATCGGAAGGTTGCCGGTTCGAGCCCCGGCTCGGACAGTCTCGGTCGTTGTGTCCTTGGGCAAGACACTTCACCCGTTG
>NW_024582811.1:26419-46223 GCF_018398535.1 Haplochromis burtoni
TCCCTACCCCAGAGAAGAACTAGCAAATTATGGGGATGAAGAGGTGGATTATCTTGTCACACATTTTGCCTGTTTGCTAGATGCAGAAGAGAAAGAGAAAATTCCACAAGAATGGATGGATCTAAAAGTGTGGCTTGCAGAACGCCGGGGTCGCAAAGTAGATTGCTTGTACAGAGATCTCCTCTCTGAGAATCCAGAACATCTCTCTCATATCTTGTTGCTGGTGAAATTAATGCTGACACTTAGTCCATCGACAGCCATCTGTGAGAGAGGATTTTCTTGCATGAACCGAGTGAAGACAACACATCGTACCTCTCTACACCCTGAAACACTGAATGACTGCATGCAACTCTCCATTAATGGGGAAACAGTTGAATCTTTTTGCCCTGACAAGTCGATTCGTTTCTGGATGTTTTCTGGAAAAGGTTCAAGACACCTGGATCATAAAACCCCGACAAGAACAAAGAGCAGTGAAATGGAGGGCAATGCACAGGAAGAGAAAGCTGATGAAGGAGATGCTATGCCCTCAACGTCGAGTGGCATTTTCTCATCCGAGACTTCAGTGGAAATTTCAGATTCAGGATCTGACACAGACTAATTCATGTTCTACACAGTTCTAACAAGTTCACAGAAAATTCTGTTTAATTAGAACCAGATATTTGAGTTGATTGTAATGTTTACACAGTTGTTGTAATTTGTGTTTTAACAATTTTTTGATTGATGTTTTGTTTCCTTTACAATATTATACAATAAAAATAATCTTTTTTTATTCGGGCTACTCAAATTTATTTCGGGCTACCAAAAACTAAAGAGTGCCTGCCCGAAGGGCTACCAGGGATTTAAATTGATCTATGGAAGAGTTGGAGGGAGGAGGCTGTGCATTGGTGACATTTATGAAAGAACCATAACACCTAGGTACAATAGTAAACACATTGGATGAAAGAGGACAGCGATGGCTACGTTTTGAGGGTAAAATCATACCTGTAGAGCAAACGCTGCGGACACAGCAGCAGTTTTAAAAAAGATTTTAAGATTAATTTTTTTGCTCCTCTCACTTCATGGTCCGCGGCCCGGCGTCCGAGGTGCTGATGGGATGCCCACTCCCGTGGGCGTGGCTGCTAACTCCACACCTGCATCCCATCCCGGGCGATCACCAGGTGGACTATTTAATCCTGCCCAGCCTGCTGCTCCACGCCAGTCCGTAGTCGTCCTTCAGCGGTAACGTACACCTGCGGGAAAGCCCTTATGTAAACCTATCCGTGTGAACTAACACTAACTCTGCCTTGTATACTCAGCGATCACAGCTCGGCGTGTTTGAGCCACCAGCCTGTCCACCTGCCTGTCCGGAATTTGGATCAACATCAGCCCCAGCCGCCTCGACCTTTCTGAAGCTCTCCCCACGGACCCTCACCCCTCCCTCCGGTTCCCTCGGCCCCGCTATCATCGTAAGACGCGTACTCTACTTCCCTTCGTATGCTGCCGTTTTCCCGCACCCCAATAATCCTTTTTTCCTTTTTCTGTTTCAGCCTCCCACAGTCCCGCTCTCGGCGTTCCTGCGCGATTCATCTCCCGGTCCCTCGGTTTTTCTGGTTCCGTGCTTTTTTTCCCTTCTACCCTCCCGGGACACCCTCAGTTATAATAAAGTTTATTTTTTTGTTCTCTCGTACCGCTGTGTGTGTGTTCTGCTCCTGGGTCCAGCTTGTGCGCGGAACTTCGGTTCATGACACTCACTCTAGCAGTTGAGCTGCCTCACTCTAGCCCCAACATTCCGTCCCATACACACCCATTATAAACTCTGAAACGGCGTGAAAAAACATCATGAAACTTAAACTGGAACTGAAGAAAAAGTATAATAGATATTGAAAAGATAAATACAAGTTGAATAGTTGAATGTCTTGTCTTCGTTTTAAAGTTTGAATGGTGGCTCTATGTCAATGTATGTGGAAGTAGTTAAGAGTTGAAAAGAGTGAGTAGTTGAAGTGAGAATTTGAAGGGTCTCCCCATTGAAATACATGGGAAATTTTTGTTGAATAAAGTTGAATAAATATTAAAAATATAAATGTTAAAAATGAGAAAAATACGAAGCAGTCATGTCCAAAAGAAAGGAATCTAACTGGTGTTTGAATGGTTTTTCTAAGTTGAACAGGTTTTGAAGGAGTTAGCGTCAAAAAACGTACGGAATAATAATAATAAAGATTACAACAACAATACTGTGAATGCTTTTCAAGCATTCACATAATTATAACAGTAAAATAGACTATATCGATATAAACAGATATTGTCACATCTCATATCTCGTATAAAAATATATCGATATATTTAAAAACTCGATATATCGTCCAGCCCTAGAAGCTAGCCCAACTTCAGTAACCCTACAAACGCTCACTGCTGTTTAGTTTTCTGTCTTCATTTATGTTGGAAGTGATAGCAGAGCTGTACGTTTGAATTTTCAGAAATCTCTCAGTCAGAACATGCTATATCATGTTTAGTGGAAGCTAGCGAGCTAACTTCCTGCTAACTTCTAACTCTGTTAAATCTAATAAATCCTGTTTTCATGGATTGGATGTTAACTAACTTGTTACCCCTGGTAAGCAGCCACGCTGATCATTTTATTAAAGATGAAAGAATTTAGACAGTTTGTAACTCTCAGTGATGCCACAGTGTTCGTTTGACTTTGGGACCTAAAGCAGAGTTTAGACCAACACACATTCTGACAGCTGCAAATAGTGCTTAGCTAGCGATATCAGTATCCCAACAATACAGTTAAACATAAATCATCTAAGCATCCTAGTTGGTTTAACCTGTTTTACATTTATCCTTTATATTTGACTTTTTAACCTTTTATATTTATTGACTTGACAGACTTTTTTTAACAACTAGCTAAGTATCTTACTACGAATTAAATACAAGAGTGTTGACTTACACAGCAGCTGATATGAATACTGATAAATTTAAAAAAATGCCATCCTATCTAAAACACGAAAAAAATGAAAAATTGGCTTAATATATGACAATAACAGACCACAAATACAACATCTAATCACGAGTGGCCCTGCTACCGTGATTCAGGTGACAAGTTAGATATGAATCCAAGATATTGATTAAGATTAACTAGTAAAGTTAGTCTAGTCTGCATAACTAACTTAAAAATGCCATTATAAAACAAAAATATTGTGCTACGAAGAATTATTCATAACGGAAATTCATATGTCATTGATAACAATGAAGACATGAATTATCTACACCCGGTAGCTCAGCTACCCATAAATGAGAGAACTAACAGATGCTGGTATAAGGGTACTTCTAGGCTGCTTATAGTTTTAAATATATCGTATATTTATACAAGATGGACATTGTTAATGTAGTCATTTTAATGTGTAGCTTAAACATAATATGTTCTATTATTTTCTACTAGTTTCGCAACTTCAAAACGTTCAATTAGAACCTCAAACCATAATCCTTCTGAATTGCTCTATTTTCCATTTTACATATATTATTATCAACTTATCAACAATTAATGATTATGGGGAGCCTAACCCATATTAATTTAACTCTTATACTTCATATTGCTGGCAATTCAAATAACAAAAGCATTCAATACACTGTACTTCATTATAACTTTCTTCAGTTCCGTATTTCAGAGTTTTTCCCGTTCAGATTAAGGGTTGTATGGACGATGGGCTAGGAGGCAGCAACGCAGAGTGGAACCAAAATGCTCCGATGATTAGATTGCCTCCAAATCAACATGCTTAGTAAGCTCGATTGTGAGTAGGTGTCATGAACTGAGTTGTAGAGCAGACATCTCTATCGCAGCACTCTTTCATCTTCCTACAGGCAGAACCAACACCGTTTCTGGTACATGTCTCGTTCGATAGCTGGAAGACAGATAAGGAACATACATCTTCTCACATCCTTTCTACACATGTCTCGAAGCTTCAGACTCACATTACATTCTCAGCATTGCTGATGGCTAGGGGGTAGGAGACAAATTTAATCTCAAGATGTCTTCATTTTATGTACATGCTGGCACCATTCCATATCAGCTCCACTGTCATTAGCTGATAAAGGTGAGATGGTGTTTATTTAAAAAAGTTCCAACTCAAGTGTTGTAAATAGCATTTGCGTGGCATCTGGCCTCTTTGTACTGCCTCGCCTTAGGCGCTGAAATCATTACTGAGACACTCTGCTGTGCTGCATGCATCCAAGTGTGTGTGTTTGAGATAGTGTTCAATTTGCATAAGCCACTGAAACGTTATGCAGCAAGTGGTTGTGTGTGTGTGCTGGTTGGTGGAGCGTAGCTGCATTCTTGTCTGCAGTCAGTATGTCTCCATGCTGACAGGTCTATCTTAAATCACCCTGCTGTGAATCTCATCCAAATACACTGACAGAAATATTCACACTACAGTGAAATAGAGAGAGAGAAATCCACTTTGCCCACCAACACTGCATCGTATTTATCTGGTGTCTCCATTTTCCACCCATCTGCATCCTCCCTTTGTATTACACCCGTATTAGAATTATCAAGTGGACTATTAAAGCTCGGTGGAACCTGACCACAGGGTCTCTGTGAACAGAGATACATCATTTTGCCTAAAGTATTTGCTCGTCTGCCTTCTCACACATATGAACTTGAGTGACGTGTGATTCTTAATCCTAAATGTTTAATATGATTTCAGACCAGCCTTTGCAGCTATAACAGCTTTAACTCCTCTGGGAGGCTTTCCTGAAGATTTAGGAGTGTATTTATGGGATTTTTTTGACCATGCTTCCATAAGCACATATGTGAGGTCAGGCACTTGGATGAGAAAGCCTGGCTCAAAGTCTCTCCTCTAATTCATCCCAAAGGTATTCTACTGGGTGGAGGTCAGGACTCTGTGCTGGCCAGTCATGTTCTTCCACACCAAAGTTACTTTTCTTCAAAAGTAAAAGTGCTATACAAATACAGGCCATTTACCATTCTATGGACCTTGCTTCTTGCACTGGGGCCCAGTCATGATGTCTTGGTGTGCTAAAGTATTATGAGTTCTTTTAACTGGAACTAAGGTGCAGAACTCTAGAAAAACCACCCCGCACCATAATTACCCCTCCAAAAAATGTGAAACTTAGCACAATGCAGTCATACAAGCACTTTTCTGTTGGCAACTGCCACACCAAGACTCCAATCCATTGGATTGGTAGTCAGAGAACATGACTTGTCACACGAGAGAAGACGTCTACACTGCTCTAGAGTCCAAGGCTTTACACCACTGCATCTGATATATTTGCATTCTGCTTGTTAATTTAATGCTTGGATGCTGCTGCTCCAAGCATGAAGCTCTCTTTGCACAGTTTATGGGCTAATCTGAAGTCCACATGAAGTTTGGAGGTCTGTGGTGACTGACTCTGCAGAAAGTTGCAAATCTCTGCACACCATGTGCCTCGGCATCTGTGCCCCATCACTTCATGGCTGAGTTGCTGTCATTCCTAATTGCTTTCACTTTGTTATAATACCACTAACAGTTGAATGTGTAATACTTAGTAGCTGCTCACAACTAGACTTGTTGCACAGGTAGCATCCTATCACAGCACCATCATAAATGTTTGTAGAAACAGTCTGCATGACTAGGTACTTGTTTTTATGCACCTGTGGCGAGTGAATACTTTAGGCAACAGCGTGTACTCCTCCAGATTAGTTAACACATGGCAGAACAGTCCTAGTGTACTAAACCATCCTACTACCAGCCAATTACCTGGCACAACATGGAGACTGTTCACATGCATCATATCAGCTAACCTTCAGATGAAGTAAAGGTTAAGACCAGGCAGACCGACCGAGATTGACAACAAGACTATGACTCAGTGCCCCACACATGGATACTGGAGTGCGTGGCACCCTGTTACTGGGCGTTCTACAGCCATATTTTATCAAATTACTCACATCTCAATCAATCAATCAAAGCTTTATTCGTCACATGCAGGTTGCCCTGCAGTGAAATGGGACCCCCCCGACCTTACACATATAGCACAAACATTACATGGGGATACAGGTCGGAGATTGGTAGAATCAGAGAAAAAACATTGAAATGTACACTACAGTGGGGAAAATACAAGAGGAAAAAAAGAGACCCCTACTCGTGCTGTGCTTCCATGGTAGGACAGCATGAGAACAGGAAACAAAAAAACTCCTCTGCACAAAAAAGCACATAAATGTCCACAGCACAACATTGTGAAGACATGACAAGCCACAGGGGTGGGTGGGGGGTGAGGAGTAATCCGAAGAAACACAGCAGCCACCCTGCACAGCGCTACCATTCCAGCGCGGCACACAGACCCGCCGTGTTCCCTCGCAGGAAACAAGCATCGAAGGTGTTGGAAAGGGAGGGGGGATGATGGGAAGAATAGCCGTAACACAGTCGTTATCAGGGAGTGATTGTTCGGCTTCAGCCTTGGGCCTGCAGCTGGCGCGTTATGGGGGTCCGCAATGTTCATGTTGATTTTGTTAATTTCCATGCGAGCAGCCCAGGAGAATTTTCAGGCTGCTCTTTACTTCTCGTTGAGAAAAGGGTGTCAATAGCATTCAGAGACCAGTTGATCAAATCCATAATTCTCTTTTAGGTTTTAGAGAACGACAGTGGGAGGCTATTCCAGGGAAAGTAATGCACACAAGACAAGACAAGGACATAGAGGCTAAGCAGGGAAGATAAGGGTGAGGAGGAGAGGAGAAAAGTGATATATTAATATCTAATATATTAAGGAAAATAATGGGAACAATAAAATAGTATTAAAAACTGCAAACTTGGCCCAAGTTTCACCTTAATCATGTGTCATGCATCGTGTAGTATACATGGGGTAATGAGCTCATGACCAGCTCCTGATCAGCAATCGTATGGTCACAAGAAAATCAAACCTACGAATTTCTGACCCCTGCGATTCAGTCGTATAGTTTGAGCAGAAGCTGAAAAACGCGACTGAAAAAAATCACACAGTGTATGCCCAGCTTTAGTAGCTCAACCAATGAGGAGAGGGACCTCCAGAGACTCTCAGATACAAAAGCAGTTTAGACACAACAGAAACACAAGACCAGAGCTGTAACAAGCTGTGAACTGCAGAAAGAAGAAATACAAGAAACAGATGGAAAATGAATACAGAAACATATGAACAAAATAACAGTTTTATTGAGTTGAATTGAATGAATTGAATTGAATGAATGCTTTATTGGCCATATGCAGGTTGCCCCGCAGAGGAATAGGACCCCCCCCGACTTACACACACAACAAAGACATCACATGGGAATACAGTCGGAGATCGGCAGCGTTGCAGAGAAAACACTGAAAAATTACACAACAATGGGAAAAGTACAAGAGGAAAAAAAGAGACCTCTTCTCACGCTGGGCACCTATGGGAGGACAGCATGAGAACAGGAAACAAAAAAAACTCCTCTGCACAGAGAGCACATTAATGTCCACATCACAACATTAGAGCACGTGACTAGCCACAGGGGTGGATAGGGGGGTGGGGGGTAATCCGAAGGAACACAGCAGTCGTCCTGCACATTCTCAATTATTTTCCTGTGAAATGTTTCTTTTTCTTTTCTTTTTTTAAATTCAATTTGTGTTTGCAGTTTTTAATACTGTTTTATTGTTCCCATTACTTTCCTTAATATATTAGATGTGAGTAATTTGATAAAATATGGCTGTAGAACGCCCAGTAACAGGGTGCCACGCACTCCAGTATCCATGTGTGGGGCACTGAGTCATAGTCTTGTTGTCAATCTCGGTTGGTCTGCCTGGTCTTAACCTTTACTTCATCTGAAGGTTAGCTGATATGATGCATGTGAACAGTCTCCATGTTGTGCCAGGTAATTGGCTGGTAGTAGGATGGTTTAGTACACTAGGACTGTTCTGCCATGTGTTAACTAATCTGGAGGAGTACACGCTGTTGCCTAAAGTATTCACTCGCCACAGGTGCATAAAAACAAGTACCTAGTCATGCAGACTGTTTCTACAAACATTTATGATGGTGCTGTGATAGGATGCTACCTGTGCAACAAGTCTAGTTGTGAGCAGCTACTAAGTATTACACATTCAACTGTTAGTGGTATTATAACAAAGTGAAAGCAATTAGGAATGACAGCAACTCAGCCATGAAGTGATGGGGCACAGATGCCGAGGCACATGGTGTGCAGAGATTTGCAACTTTCTGCAGAGTCAGTCACCACAGACCTCCAAACTTCATGTGGACTTCAGATTAGCCCATAAACTGTGCAAAGAGAGCTTCATGCTTGGAGCAGCAGCATCCAAGCATTAAATTAACAAGCAGAATGCAAATATATCAGATGCAGTGGTGGATTCTGAGAAAAAAAGTCAGAAATGTGACTTTAATCTCAGAATTCTGGAGAGAGAAAAAAGAGACGTGCCAGTGGTCCCAATCCTCTTATGTGTGATCCTGTGTCAAAAATAAGTAGAACATCATTACTTTAGTTATGTTGAGTTAAATTTTATTTATATAGACTATAGAGCCACTTCATAGCATAACTTCATAACAGCCTTTTAACTGGAACCCCCAACAGCAGTATACTCAGGGAGCCAATCTAACGTGGCCAGTTGGGGAGTTAGAGGAACCCCCCCCCCATGGTAGAGAGAAGACTACATTTAATGGCTTGCAGTATAGAATATTAACCCATGGGCAATAAAAAGAGGGGAGTTCCCCAACAGACAGAGTCTATAGCAGCATAACTCAAGGATGGCTCAGGGTCACGTGATCCAGCCCTAATTATAATTAGTGAAATTAAATCTTTAAAATTATTAAAACCTTAATAAACTCAAAGGAAAGTGCTACAGCTGCTGTTCCCAAAAGGTTGATTCTGTTCATCTGGACATAGCGTGGAAGGAACGTTTCGTTACTCACCTTCGAAACGTTTCTCCCACTGAAAACGCCACGTCCAGATGAACAGGATCTGGATAATTGAGCATGCATCACGATCCAGATGCTTCTCACCTTTTGTCAGACCTTCTCTTACAGAGAGGCCTGTGTGGCCCCCCAACACCTTAAGCATGTAAACCGTGTGTTTTACTTTGTAGCAGTAACATTTGGATTTGTAACTGGTAGGCAATCAGTATCAAAATGGATTTGGAATTGATGCCTAATGACTTCAGTCTTAGTTTCAGGGAGTTGGTCACTGTTCCTCCTCATAGGCTCTTGTTAAACTTACAAATTTGTATATGACCCAAGCTATGTACTAAAAATGTATTCATACTAACTTTATTTTATGGTATGGGTGATAATTTGATATTATTTTGAATATCAGTAACCAGCTTGCTTGCATAGAGTTCCTGCAATCTGTACTAACCAAATATGAAATGCCATTTGCTTATCGAAAGAATTACATTTGGAAGTTTTGGGTTCTTTGACATACTCCCCAGGTCTTGCTATGAACTCTGTTTAGTATTTCTTTTACCTTCAGCAGCAATTAGACTTCCATGAAAGCTGTGATTAACCATGAAAAGCCTCTGATCCCTGTGTGACAGCTGGACATGCCTCGACTTACTGATCGCAATTATGCTATTACAAAGTGCAGCTGATGTCATGAGGCAGCCTGCAGACTGGGGCCTTTTCATAACAGCATCAGTTTTTTGTTTTTCTCTGCGTCTTTGAAGCTTTAAGTGCTAATTGACTCTGATTAACAGGCCTCCTGTCAGCAGGCTGATAGTTTGGGGGGGGGAAAAGTCAACAAAGGCTGGTCTTGCTCACTTTGTTCTGATGCCTGCTTTTAAGCTCTATGACTCTTTTGTTAAGCTGACTGCTCCTCAGGCATCCAATTATACCCAGTGTTACTGACTCCAGTCATTATGTTCGTTACACCATTGGTGGCTTCTAGAACATAAAAGTTGTGAGACTGTCATAAGAAAATTGTTAATCCTTTGACTTTGCTGTGACATTGGTCACTGTCACACAAGGGATCAGAAAAATTCTGATTAACTTGTTCTGTATTTCCGATCTCGACAGGTGATGCATCAGCTTTGACACAAGCAAGAGGCAACTTGGGTCTGGCTGCCTGGCAACAGGTGTGCAGGAGTCTGCAACTCCATGCAAGATCTCACGTCATGCAGTTTCAATCATAAAGAGAATGGTGTGAAACCAGCCCAGAACTACTCAGGAGGAACTTGTCAGTGATTTCAAGGCAGCTGGGACCGTAGTCACCAAGAAAACAGTTGGTAACACACTACGCTATGAAGGATTGAAATCCTGTAAGTGCCTGCAAGGTCCCCCTGCTCAAGAAAGCACATGTACAGACCCGTTTGAACATCTCAATGATTCAGAGGAGGACTGGGTGAAAGTGTTGTGGTCAGATGAGACCAAAATCGAGCTATTTGGCATCATCTTAACTTGCCGAGTTTGGAGGAGGAAGAATGCTGCCTATGACTCCAAGAACACAGTCCCTACTGTCAAACACAGAGGCGGAAACATTATGCTTTGGTGGGGGTTTTCTGCCAAGGGGACAGGACAACTGCACCGCATCAAAAGGAGGATGGATGGCGCCATGTGCCGTCAAATCTTGGGTGAGAACCTCCTTCCCTCAGCCAAAGCATTGAAAATGGGTTGTGTGTGGGTTGCCAGTATGACAATGATCCAAAACACATGGCCAAGTCAACAAAGGACTGGCTCAAGAAGAATCATATTAAGGTCTCGGCGTGGCCTAGTCAGTCTCCACACCGGCCCTACCTCCTCACCAGGGGGCCCACAATCAAGCAACGGAGACACAGGCTCAGCAATGTCAGACAGAAATGCTTCTTCAGCTTGAGGTAGTGACCTATGATGTCAGTAACCTTGATGATCCATGTATAGTCTTAGTTCACCACAAAGTTCCCACCCCTGTTCATGGACCCCTCTGGGCAACATAGAAGCTCAGGAGGGTCGACCATATTTAGTTATTTATTTATTCTTTTTTACACCCTGTCCTGTCATGCAGTTTTACCAAGCAAAATTATGGTCCAAAGCCAAAGGGCACCCCCCCCCCCGCCCCCCCCCCCCCCCCCCCCCCCCCCCCCCCCCCCCCCCCCCCCCCCCCCCCCCCCCCCCCCCCCCCCCCCCACCCCCCCCCCCCCCCCCCCCCCCCCCCCCCCCCCCCCCCCCCCCCCCCCCCCCCCCCTGAGTGCCAGAGAGCACAGGCCAGTAGCCAACTGGGAGAGCAAGCATCTAAAAATTAGAAATATCCTGTCTCAGAGTGACGCTGAAAAACTAGTTCATGCATTTATTACTTCCAGGCTGGACTACTGTAATTCATTATTATCAGGATGTCCTAAAAACTCCCTGAAAAGCCTTCAGCTAATCCAAAATGCTGCAGCAAGAGTCCTGACAGGGACTAGAAAGAGAGAGCATATTTCTCCTGTTTTGGCTTCCCTTCATTGGCTTCCTGTTAAATCCAGAATTGAATTCAAAATCCTGCTCCTCACATACAAGGTCTTAAATAATCAGGCCCCATCTTATCTTAATGACCTTGTAGTACCATATCACCCTATTAGAGCACTTCGCTCTCGCTCTGCAGGCCTACTTGTTGTTCCTAGAGTATTTAAAAGTAGAATGGGAGGCAGAGCCTTCAGTTTTCAGGCCCCTCTTCTGTGGAACCAGCTTCCAGTTTGGATTCAGGAGACAGACACTATCTCTACTTTTAAGATTAGGCTTCAAACTTTCCTTTTTGCTAAAGCATATAGTTAGGGCTGGACCAGGTGACCCTGAATCCTCCCTTAGTTATGCTGCAATAGACGTAGGCTGCCGGGGGATTCCCATGATGCATTGAGTTTTTCCTTTCCAGTCACCTTTCTCACTCACTATGTATTAATAGACCTCTCTGCATTGAATCATATCTGTTATTAACCTCTGTCTCTCTTCCACAGCATGTCTTTATCCTGTCTTCCTTCTCTCACCCCAACCAATCACAGCAGATGGCCCCGCCCCTCCCTGAGCCTGGTTCTGCCGGAGGTTTCTTCCTGTTAAAAGGGAGTTTTTCCTTCCCACTGTCGCCAAAGTGCTGCTCATAGGGGGTCATATGATTGTTGGGTTTTTCTCTGTATCTATGAAGCGCCTTGAGGCGACTTTTGTTGTGATTTGGCGCTATATAAATAAAATTGAATTGAATTCAACTCCAGCACAAGCTGAGGAGTACAAGCAAGACTTAAATATGAAGAATTTCCTTTAATACTCCAATGCACAAATGTCCAGTTTACAAGTGTCACAGTTTAGGCCTGTAACTTTTCTATTCACCACACTGACATAACTGTGCTATAGTGTTACCATTGTCTGAATGCATTGGATCATTGGGGCAGGAAACAGACTCCAGAGTGAGAAAATAATGGAACATAATTCGTCTACTCAAACTTTCTGTAGAGTGGAAGGGTCAAAAACCTTGAAACAAGAGAGAGGCTTTTCATGGAGATTTTTAAATCTGCTGTCCATGTACTTGACTGTGTTGTCAATAATCTTCTGGATCTCTGCACCAAAGGTGTCTTTGTCTGTTCCCTCACCTCTTCTAGCAGGTCGCTGATTTTTGTTAGCTGAGTTCCATAGTAGCAAATGCTACCATCCTGGTTCGCTGTGAACTTTGTGTCCAAGGTTTTCTGATATTCTCCTGGTTTTGTTTTTAGGCTGAGTAAGCGTGATGTTGTGCTCTGAACTAACTGATTTGTTCGTGTGATGTTTAGGTTATCATGCTGAAAATCAGTAGAGCACTTGGATAAGATGGTACTGTAGTCCAACATGAAATGCAGGAAGCGAACAAATTTCTCAGTCTTCATCTCCTGCACCACCCCCTTAGCCTTGGCTGCATCCTTGGCTTTGACATCACTTCCTTCTGCCATGTTCTCCATATGAACATCAGTGGGAGTGTAATTTTTTTCCACAGCCTTCAGTCATCTCCGCCGGCTTGGAGCCACCGTGTGCTCTTCAGCCCACTGAAATGTGCCAGCCTCTCATTTAGCAGTTCACTTATTTCTGTCAGCTCTCTTCGCTTCTTTGGGGAATAGTAGTACATCTTAAAGATGGTTTTCAGTGTATCTTCAAATTTCACCAGGTACTCACAGCCTTTCACGTTATCCAGCACGGCTAGCTCTAGTTTGTGTGCCACACAGTGGATTGTTATGATGTGGGGTATCCTCTGTTTCAGTCTCCCAGCTACTCCTGTTTTCTCACCCATCATCACTGCAGCACCATCAAAATTTGCACACACTACTTTCTTTTTCCATGTGTCCTCTCTGATACCCATGGTGTTCACTGCTTCATCAATAGCCTCTAAAATACCTGCAGCATTTGCACTCTTGACTGGCTGACATTTGATCATGTATGTGGCTATGTCACCATTATCCCTCACATACCTGACGTGAACCAACTCCTGTTGTATTATACCAGTGTCTGTACTGCCATCTGCAAGAATGGATAAGAACCTGCTTTCTTGAATTTCCTTTTCAATCTGGTCTCTTGAAGTTTGTGCTGCTGCTCCAATAAACTCTCTGCAAGCATGGTCATTGAGGTAAGTGGAACCAAGATCTAGGCCATTTGCTTTCTGAAGTTTGCAAAGACTGCTAAATTTTGCCAGTGGTAGTTCACTCTTTGCAACATAGTACGCAGTTCTAAACAGCTTTTTCAGAACTTCTGGTTGTGCTTGGTTTATTTTTAGTATGGTTTTTGCAATTGGTGTTTGTTCTGGGACAGATGCTGCAGACTGAGCACCAATGCATTTCTTGTGATGCAGAGATTTCTCATGAGTTCTGATGGGGTCTTTCCTAAAATTACTGGTCCCAGTAACAAAGGCGCTTGTCGACTCAGCAATAGAGGGAAACTCACGACACACCCGGCAGAACATCATGTTATTTACCTTGTCATATTCCAGCCACAGAAATTCTTTTGTCCATGAATCCAAAAAACTGCGCTTTCTTTTTGCCTCGTAATCTGATTTATCATAACTTTTCCGCTTTGTGGTAGGCCTTTCTTTGCCTGTCCCTTCTTCATCCTGACCTGTCTTTTTTGGCTCAGCAGAACTAAAATACCTGCGTAAATCCATCTGTCTTTACACATGCCAGAGATTTTTTTTTTAAATTCTCTGCGCAGTCAACCTCTAGCACGTTTAAGCTTGCTGCGGGAGATTTCACGTGCCACGTTTGAAGAGTAAGCTAGTGAGTGATGTTGTGTCCTGTCTGACTATACCATATTGCACCACTAGAGGGTGGTGTCGTGAAATAAGAGGAAAGTGCAGTCGGGAAATTGTAGAGTTAGAATATAGTTAAGACGGCTATCTGATAACTCGATATGTCTCCCTGTTACCTCTACGATGTAAAGTTATGTGCTGCATTCATTAAAGAGCACTGTTCTTTGATGAGGACTCAGCTAATTACTCAGCTACATTTGCGAAAGAAAGCAAAGGCATTGTCATATATTTTTACTTCCTATGATAGCCCGACGGGCAGGGCTGAGATAGATTTTGGTAGCCCGACTGGAAATATCACTAGCCCCGGGACGTCGGGCTAGCGATTTTTCGGCCTGACTTTTCTGTTCATTTTAAGCAGCAAAAGTGAGGCGCATGTCTGTGTGCGTGTGTATGGAGCCATTGGGTGCGGTCACTATAGCAACCAGGCTCACACCTGCCTGCTTAACGAGCTCTCTCTCACTCTGCCAAGATTCATCTTAAACACTTCTCTTTCAACTGCTGCTGTGTCCACAGTGTTACAGCCATCATTTTACCCTCAAAACGTCGCCATCGTTGTTCTCTTTCCAACATCTTGTCTTTCAAAGCTCAGAGATGTCAACTTTTTAAACTGTGTGGATCCAAGTGGAGGGATCACATTTTAGTCATTCAGTGATTCAAAGAATATGAACTTTTAATATTCATTCAGATGTTTTCTGACTCTAAATGTTCTTTTCTCATTTCTTAGGTTTTTCTAATTTACAATTAAAACATTTTCAGCTTTTTTCCAACTTCTTCTTCTGTGTAACCTTCAGCTTTTAGCAGTTCAGCACCTTTGTTTTCAGGTTAAATTCTTTTTTTTATCTCATTCAAATTTTTAACTCAAAATTCAGCAATTAATTCATTTCAGTGCATATATTCAGATTCAAGCATTCACACTGCAGTTTCTTCAGAAAATGCACTTTCTAGTTATACTTCTGAAGTTTGCCTCTCTTTCTTCCACTTTTGTCTCTACGCAACGTTACTCGGCCTCGCCTCTCCCCTTCACTGAACACAACTCCCCCTCACCCATCACTTCACCCGCAGGCAATGACTGTTGGGGTGCCTGGGTCGTCGACCCAGTGTTTTTTGTTTAATTATATTTCTTTATTAATTCTTAGGTTTTGGTTGTGATTTCCGTGTTCCCTTTGTAGTGTCTATGGTTTCAGTGTCTGCCTGTGAGTCTATGTATAGAAGTTCAGTCTGTTATGTTTCCTGGTTTACTTTGAAAGTCTGTGTCCTAGGTTAATGTATTGAGTTTTGCTTCCCTTTGGTCTGGTCATGTATGATTTGTCCCAGCTGTCTGTCTGTCATTCCCTGATTGCTCCCTCTGTGTATGTTAGCCCTGTGTTTCTCTGTGTCAGTGTCGCGATCTACCCTCATTCCTGCTGTGTGTTCTGTCTGTCTGCCTGAGTTTATTTTTGTATTTTGAAGTTTGTTAGTTTTGAGTTCAGGTTTTGTCTCCGGAGTCTGCACTATGGGTCCTCCATACCTGCACACAGCCTAAACATGACAACGACAAGATGGACACTGCAGCTATCAAACAGGAACTGGTCGGTAAAACTAAAACATTTAGAGATTACTATTTTAGTGCTGTTAGCGTTAATCACGCGGATCACCCCTTGCATGGGACTGCACGGCGTCAACACGTTAATAACGAGTTACTGCGGCTCGGCCCACGCAGTAAATCGCTGTTAATGGAGATTTGCCGCATTAATGCAGTTATGGCGTTAACGTCATTTTAACATGATCATTATACTAGTTATTGTAACTACTATTTGGAGTGTCAGATGAGCAGCAGAATAATGTATTCTGTAGAGAATGTCGGGAAAGCGTCCCAACTAAAGGTTGGAGCACTACTAGTATTTTCACCATTTAAAACAGCGCCATGAAGTGCAAAATGAAGAGTGTGAAACTGTGTGCTGTATCCCAGACCACAAATTCTCCCACCCTCCTGCCCCGAAAAAAACACCTTACAAATCTCGTATACCGTATATGTTGGGCTAGAAGCTTACACTAAAATCCTTTCATTTTCTCAAAAATCGACAGTGCGCCTTATGTATGAATTCTGGTTGTGCTTACTGATTGCGAACCGATTTTATGTGGAATACGGCGCTCAGAAATCTGTCAAACAAAATGTTTTAGTGTGACTTTGCTAAGCTACGAAGCCGCATCGCTTGATGGATTGTTGGAGCATTAGGGCTACCGTAGTCTGGAGCCTCACTGAGTAAGACGTACTTGTGCTTCAACATAATATTACCATATTGTGTGTGTATAAGGACCACAAATGGCACCTGTTAAGAGACACGGTTACGAAGCAGATTTCGAACTCCAGGCTGTCAGTCACGCAGTAGACCAGAGAACCGCTACAATGTCTGTCTTTGTTATTATGCTCAGCGTCTATTAGTTTACATTTTGACTGCACAATTGTGAGCTTTTTGTTATGCACAAAAACAACATTGTTTTCTTTTATTTATGGAGCATTATTATTTAATAAATGCTGATAATTTATTTCTGAGTAATTTTTTCATGTACATCAGCGCTGTATGTTAATAAAAGTGCCTGTGTGAGATCTGGGACACAGCTTTGACTAAGAACTCTCTTTTTGTTCTTACTTTATGGCTTTAAAAAAATATCGAGATATATATTGTATATCACCATCCAGCTAAAAAATATCGAGATATGAATTTTGGGTCATATCGCCCAGCCCTGCTAGCTCCCATATATTGATGTGCTACGTGGTGGCTAGCTACACAGCTATGTTAGCATGATATAAATATATTAGCACAGTGAAGCTGGAGGATGAATGCTAACCCTTTTCGACTCGATAAAAGTTAGCGTGAGGGTTCCCGATGGTTAGAGACAAATGCAATCACATGGCAGGATGCTGTAAACGGACCAAACTTCAGTCAGGAGAACAACTGAGATAATCCATCCACAATACGAGGTTAGTCAATAATGTACTGCTGCTGGGCTGTAGCTACATCGTAAGGGTTTAAAAACTGAACTTTAAAATGAACAGTGATGATAAAAATAATGATCACTGCCTTTTTTAGGGCCTTATTCTGATTGAATAGAACAAGATGCATGTTAAAAACACAACAGCCACACACAAAAGGCAGAGTTGTTTGGACCTGGAAGCAGGGTTCATACGGCATCATTTAAAGACCAGATTACAGCATCGTGCACATTTTTGTATTTAATTCAAGCACATATATTGCTCGAGGTTGGTAATTTTTCATTTATGATGAGTAACTGTTACGAAGAAGAAATGAGAAACAGAAGGGACAAATTTCCAATAATATTTTTACATAAATGTTTATTTTCGGTACATTTAAGCTTGATGGTCTAAGTTTATGCTTATTGATTTGTAGACCAAAAGCTAAAGTGCATTATGCACTAAATAGTGATGTTTACTTACCTGTCAGTGAAAGGAAAGAAAGGAAACTGACTTGAGACGTTGGTTTAAAACTAACAGAGGATATGCAGAATTGTTAAAAATTTCCATTATTTTGTATATATGTAAATATTTCTAAATCATTAACAATGAAGCTGCATCATGTCTGACTATTTATTTATTCTCTTTTCAGGATGTAACATACCCAGTAGCCATGTCATCATGCAGTCCAAGGGGCTTAAGACTAAAAAGGGCTGTAAGTTCCAGTCTAATTCCATTTGCCTCTAGTCTGAAACACTTTAGCTGAAATTGAATCTTGCTTTCCTTAATCATCTTTTTTCCCCTTTCATCTGCTTCCTTTAGGGGTCACTGCAGTGGATCATCGGCCTCCATCTCACCCTATGCCAAGCATTCTCCTCTGACTCATCAGCCCCTTGCATGTCTTCCTTCACAACATCCATGAACCTCCTCTGTGGTCTTCCTCTTTTCCTCCTGCTTGTCAGTTCTACATTCAGAATCTATTGTCCAGTATATCCACTTTCTCTCCTCTGCATATGTTCAGAACATTTCAACCGTTTCTCTCTTGTGTCCAAACTTCTCATATCCTTCTGATATACTTTGATTGTCCATCCTTGTCACTCCCAGTAAAAATCGCAACAAAAGGAACTCTGCCACTTCCAACTCAGCCTCCTGTCTTTTCATCAGTGCGATCGTGTCCAAACCATACAGTATAGCAGTGGCACCCTGTTGGTCATCAGCACTGGTTCATTCTTGAATGTTTGATTTGGCAGACGTTTTACATCAGACGCCTTTCCTGACACAACCCTTTCCTGTCGGTTTTTAGCTGAAATGCAATCAGTTTTTTTAATCATTACTTCCATTTCACATTGTCATCTCTACCACTCCCTTGGGCCACCTTGCAATTATCAGTAGGAGGTCCATTAGTCTAGTTACTTCAGTACTTTCTGCTTGGAGCAAAGTAGTCTGAACTGTCTGAGTCACATCAGTGATACTTTGCTCCAAGCAGAGCACTTTGGGCAAACTTTATGTTTTTTAAATGTGCTATATAAATAAGTTGGATTTGTATTCGATGTTTATTTCACTTTACTTCTCATGACTGTGGGAAATCAGTTTGTATTGGGGGAAGACATACCGGCTTCTATGCAAGAATGGAAAGAAGGCATGGAACAGTACAAAAATAAGATTTGCTCAGGACCATCTGGCACTATTTATAAGGTGTCACCTTCTGCAGACACTCTGAAGAACAAGAAGGAACCTTGGCTTTGGCCGAGGGCTCGTTTGTCCCTGCTGCATGTTGAAGGACTTACCCAAGTGCATTCCACCAGTTGATCCAGGTTGCACTGGATTAAGTACCACCAGAAGCAGTTAATCTGATTATGTTGCTTAATGATTTACTAAAGATAAGGTTCACTATAGTTAACTTTACCATCAGGGTGAAGAATATTTGCGACTCTGTTTGTGGCTGCCATGAACCAACTGCTCCAGGCAGGATGATCACTGTGAGGGCCCAAAACAGGACAGGATAAGACCCCTACAGACCCTTTGGGGATTATAATTACTTCGTGGATCCTAAGCTTGATCAGAAAGATGGTCACCTGGGCACAGATGCATTTTAAACAAAGGGAAGTCAAGAAACCTGATGATACTGAAAGGAAAAGTCAGTTCAATTCAAGTTTCAATTAAATTTTATTCATACAGTGTCAAATCACAACAGTTGCCTCAAGGTGCTTTATGTTGTAAAGTGAAAAGCCTACAATAATACAGAGAAAACAGAGAAAACCCCAACAATCATATGGCCCCCAATGAGCAAGCGCTTTGGTGAGAGTGAATGGTTGGGGTGAGGGGAGGAAGACAGGACAAAAGACACGCTGTGGAAGAGAGCCAGAGAAAAATAATCATAATAAATAATGATTAAAGGCAGAGAGGCGTATAGACACAGTGAGTGAGAAAGGCTACTAAATAAGAAATTCTCAATGCATCATAGGAAGCCCCCAACAGTAGTGATGTGCAATACCACTGATTTCCTTTCTGATCCGATACCAAGTAATATTCAGGGTGGTATCGACGATACTGATCCGATACTGATACTTTAACAAAAACTTCTTTTATTTATTGTATCTCAAATTATAGCGTCATAATGATTACAGGACATCAGATTACTTGTTCTTATCACTTAATGATGCAGAGTTCATCAT